>NC_057809.1:568957796-568989340 GCF_018294505.1 Triticum aestivum | reverse complement strand
CTGTTGTTCTGCTCTGATTAAGCCACACTTCAGTCGACTGAATCGACTTTTGGGTGAATCGATTTTCAGGGGTTGAGGGGCTCGCCGGGGTTAAGGAAGAACCACCCGCAGTGGGGACGGGGGCTCGCCGGAGAGGTACCCCACTATCTATCTTAGGGTTCAGGGCGGGGGGCGGGGGCCTAGAGGGCTGGCCGGGGCGGCGGTGGCGAGTTGTTTCGGGGCGGCGAGGCGGCGCTGGGGCCGGCGGTTCGGCCGGTGGTGGCTGGCGGCTCAGGGGGGTGTAGGTTGAAGATGAACTGCAGGCCCTCCCTAAACTACATGTCAAGTGCCTCTCTACTACCATTGCGTTCAGTTTCGACAGTAGCATTCATATTCCACAGTAAATTTCAGTTTCGACAGTTAAGTTTAGAGTCAACAGTTTTTACGTCATCTGTTGTAGTCAGGTGGTTTATGGTGATGTTAATTTTACATCCATTTTACATCATCTATTGGAGATGCTATTAGAATCCCACTTGAGATTGACGATGTCTGTCTTGTGCTGCTTCAGCCTTGACGTCTTACGGCTCATTGGAGCTGCTCCAACGACAGAACGATCCATCACAACAGAGCAGTGCCCTGGATGCCGTCTACAGATTCCTCAGATCTTCCTCCACCACCTCCGACAGCCAACTCTGCCTCAACTGCTTCAGCGACCAACCCAATGATGCTGAGGTCGACACGGCTACGGCAAAGAGGTTGTACACTTGTTGCATCACTTATTACTATACATTCACGTCGATCCATTAGGGCTATTTTGGTTCAACGCAAAAACGTCGATCCACTGGTTGTTACCATCACTCTAAATTTCTGCATGCCCTCCTTACATAATCTCACCATATTTTTTTCGTATGCATGTCAGATATTGTACACAGTCATGCTGAACATGTAGAGAAAAAGAGAAGAGTTTTGTGCGGCAATACAATGTCATGCAGACATCGCTCCATGGTGGGTTCAATGGCAAACCCTCCCCGCCCCTCTTTGTAAGTGCATCTAGTGCCCCTTTGTGATTTTGGTGTATTGAAGACTTATAGGTTAAGGATCTTATGCGTTTATGAGTGTACACAGGTCTATAAGTCTATGAGGAGTTTCATATTTACAGAGAAAGTCGACCCCTAAAAATGAAGTTCTTCGACTAAAGACTTTGATATTCTGAAGACTTTCTGAAGACTTTGAAAGTGAAGAAATTGGTGTAACCCTGAAGACTTGGTATTCATTCGAGGAACATGAAGCGTGAAGACTTTTGTTTTCGTAGTTTCATTTTCTCTTTCTTGAGTCATAGGAAACACCGTACTGTTAAAGGGGGTCGAGGAAATACTAAGGAGAAATTTCCATGTGATGCTCAACTCAAAATCCTACACCTACCAATCCCTTCGAGTGAAGCCATTGGAAATCTCATACAGTTCAGTCAATTTCTTCAGTGACAGAGACACAGTTCTTCTGGTCACTGAGGACTTTGTTCTGATTGAGGAGTTAGGAATTTGCCAGTGCGAATTGCCTACACTGTGAGGAACATGATAGCCCTGAGGAATTTGAACCTCAAATTTCCAACCATTGTTGTGCTACGCGCCAACTGTCCCAAAATATCTTATCCATCCAACGGTCATATCATTGAAGGGCATTTATGTCTTATCATGCCGGGCTGCTCCCTAGGCTATAAATAGCCGCCCCCTACAACCACTAGCTGGTTGGCTGCTCCGCGAGAAACTGACATTTGTCATTTGAGAGCATCCCATCCTCCGAGGACTTTGAGCGAAAATCATCAAGTGAGGAAAATCCAAAACCCAAACCCAAACACCTACAAACCCAAAGTGATTGAGCATCACTGAAGAGATTGATCCTGCGTGGATCCGACGCTTGTTACCTTTGAAGACTGTGCTTCTTCCAGACGGTTAGGCGTCATGGTCTAGAGCATCCAAGAGGAATTGTGGATCGCCGAGTGACCGAGTTTGTGAAGGTTAAGAAGTCACCGGAAGACTTACCACGAGTGATTGGGCGAGGACTGGGTGTCCTTAGCTCAAGGAGAATACAGTGAGGACTGTGTGTCCGGGACTGTGTGTCCTCGAGTTTAAATACTCAGCCGCTCCAACCAGATGTACAACTGAGACAGCAGTTGGAACTGGTCTACCAAATCGTTGTCTTCACCAAGCCACCTGGTTCTATTTCCTCAACACTTTCATTTCCTCATTACTGTGTTGTGTATTTGTTCATATCTATGTTTGAATACTTTGACTGAAGACTTTCTCAATTTCCTCAGTTCAATTTCTTCAGTCTGTTTGTCTTCATCATGTGCTATCCTGTGTTTACGCTTTCTATACTCTGTGTTTGTCTTCATTTCAACATGATGACCATGCATGTATTTTGCTATGTTTACTTCTGAGTACTTATTCCGCTGCTAGTAGTTCTTCACTAAGGAATTTCCTCACTAGCAAATTCCTCAGTAAAGAATTTCATAAAAATTGCCTATTCACCCCCCCTCTAGTCGATATAACGCACTTTCAATTGGTATCAAAGCAAGGTACTCCCTTGTTCTGTGTGATTTTGGTTTAACCGTCTGGAGTTTTAGTTATGTCGACCGTAGGTATGATCAAGGTCTCTGTTGGGTGTCCTACCTTCGATGGGACGGACTACCCCTACTGGAAGAACAAGATGCGGATGCATCTTGAGGCAATTGATAACAATCTCTGGTACGTTGTGGAAAATGGTGTTCCCTCCGTCTCACCCTCACTGAATGCCACCGATGTGAAGAGATTCAAGCAACTCGATTCCCAAGCGAAGAATATCATGTGTGGCCATCTGAGTAAAGGTCAGTATGGTAGAGTGAGTGCTTTGGAAACTGCTAAGCTTATCTGGGATAGGCTGTCCAAAGTGAATGTAGGAGTTTCAACTCAGCGTGACTCTCGAGTTGATGTTCTTCGCAATCTCTTCAACCGCTTCAAAAGACTCGACAATGAAAATGTTCAGCAAACCTTCGATCGCCTCACTGACATCTCAAATGAGCTTCAAGCACTTGGTGCCACTGACATCACCGACCATGAGGTGGTGAAGAAATTGCTGAGATCGCTTGATTCCTCATTTGATACTCTAGCACTGATGATACAAGAGCGTGCTGATTACAAGTCACTTGACCCCGCTGATATCCTCGAGAGGCTAAATACTCATGAGTTCCAGCTTGCTGAAAAGAGAGATCTCTATGGTTCGAGCTATGGCAGATCACGTGCAGTGAAGGCCAAGGCAGTATCAGAATCCAAAGATGAAGACTCTGGCAGCAGCCTTGGTGACCCTGAAGAACTGAGTCATGATCTAGCACTGCTTGTGAAGAAATTCCAGAAGTTCTCAAGACGTGGTCGCTTTGGAAAACCCTTAAGGAGCAATGATTCCTCATCCAGTGACTACAAGAAGAGGCTTTGTCACAAGTGCAAGAAACCAGGACATTACATTCAAGATTGTCCTCAGTGGGAAAAGGAATCAAAGAAGAAGAAATACAAGGATTACAGTTCTGATGATGCGAAAAAAAAGAAGAAGTCATCAAAATCTTCATCGTCAAAATCCTCAAAGTCTTCATCTCACAAGAAGAGTAGCTCGAAGAAGGCTCGGGCATTCATTGGCAAGGAAATGGACTCTGAAGCTGAATCTGAGGAACAATAGGAAGAGGAGGCTTCTAAGGACTCTGAATCAGGTGTGGCGAGCCTAGCCCTCGCTACCGCATTCGTCAGCAAGTCTATCTTCAACTCTGAAGAAAATGATCTCACCAACAAGGCTGATGAAGGCAACGATGACTACGCTCCCACCTATTGCTTCATGGCAAAGGGTGCCAAGGTACCTAGATATACCTCCTCTGAGTCTAGTGAAGATGAATCAGATGACAATCTTAAACCTAGCTACTCTAAACTTGCTAAGATTGCTGTGAAACAACAAAAGGCTTTTGAAAAGGTTCAAAACATGCTAGACAAAAGTGATGATATGTTGGGTGAAGAAATGGATCGCACTAAAGCCTTAACTGAAAATCTTCAGAGACTTCAGACCAGGTTTGACAACCTTCAAGGTCATCATAACACTCTCTTGTCTAATCATGAGAAGCTTTCTTATGAATTTCTTCAAAGAAAGCAAGATCTTGAGAAGCTAAGAGTGAGTTATGAAGATCTTCAGAAGGAGCGCCATTCATTACTTGCTCAACAAATCAGCGCGGCTGAGGAAGAATTTGTTCCTCCATGTTTAAAATGCATTGAACGAGAATCTGCCAATTCTTCACCTGAATGTTCAAATGCTTATAATGTTACAAATTCTTCACCTACCTATGCTAGCACTAATTCCTCATTTGAGGACATTCCTATTATCACTAACGATGCAGGGCTGAAGGAATTGGACATGACAGGCATGTACAAAAGCCTCAAAGGGCATCAGACTCTTTGTGATGTGCTTAAAAAGCAGATCCTCAACAGGAACCCTAGGAAAGAGGGTATTGCCTTTGAGAGGAAACTCAATGCTGATGGTACATACTGGAAGCCTGAGCAGTACCCCAAAACCTCATGGGTTGCTGCAAAGGGACCTCCAGTTGACCCATCTAATTTATCTGGCTATACATGTGAATCTTCTCATTCTTCTGATGAGTCATTTGACTCCAACTATAAACTGTTCAAAAATCAGAATGGTGAAGTATTTGCTAGATATGTTGGCACTAGCTGTAGGAACGGTTCCCCTATGAAGAAAATCTGGGTTCGCAAAAGGTGCCTTGAAAGTCTTCAGGTGAATGTCCTCATGACACCACTTGTGAAGAATAGGAACCCCAGATCAAATTCTTCATATGGACCAAATTCTTCGTCTGGATCCAAGTCCTCATGTGGACCAAATTTCTCATGAGGATCAAAGTCCTCATATGAACATCATCATGCTAACAACTCTGTTTCACAGGGAAGATCCAAGGGCTATGAATATGAGCATTATTCTTCTAATCATTATGTTCATAAGTCCTCGAAGAATTTCTCTGCTTATTCATATGCTTGCTCTAACCCCTCTTATGTGAGACGAAATGGTTTGGCTGCTATGCCACCATTCTCATATGGAGCTCGCAGAGTGATGAACTCTTTGCCACCCCTTCAGATGTGGGTGATGAAGAAAAAGAACTAATCTCTTATGCAGGGTCAGGTCTCCAGACATACTGTAACGTCTGAAGAATTTGCTGGGGACCTGACAAATTCCTGAAAGGACGCAGGCTAATCATGAAGAAATGAATTTTCATTTCTCACGTCCTCACACTGCATTATCTGTCTTACTGCTTGATGAAATTGATCTGATGAATTGTGATATCATATTCTTCACTGCTGAAGTATATGAGGTTCGTAAGTTGCACTAATTCATCTGCAGGATGATCAACCCAAAGACACTGAGTGGGTCCTTGATAGTGGATGTACAAATCACATGACTGGTGACAGAAATCTGTTGATGGATGCTCCCTTATCGTCATCACATCTGAAGCATAGCATCTTCGCTGACAAGAGCAAAAGTCAGGTATTGGGTCTGGTATTGGGTCTAGGTAAGGTTCCTATCACAAAGGATCAACACATGGACAAAGTCATGCTTGTTGAGTCCTTAGGATACAACCTTATGTCTGTCTCAATGCTTTGTGATCTTGATATGGTTGTTGTCTTTGGCAAGTATCGTTGTGTTGTGACTATGGAAGCTGACAAATACAAAGTCTTCGAAGTCTTTAGGAGAGGAGACTTGTATATTGTTGATTTCTCTATAGACTCACAACCAGCCGTGTGCCTACTTGCAAAAGCTTCAGAAGGATGGCTTTGGCATCGACGAATTGGTCATGCAGGCATGAGGAATTTACACACGCTTGCAAAGAAGAAGCATGTTATTGGCATTGAGAATGTCAAGTTCCTCAAGGATCACTTATGCGGTGCCTGTGAAGCTGGAAAGATGACCAAGGCCAAGCATCCAGCAAAGACTATCATGACCACTACTCGTCCATTCGAATTGCTTCACATGGATCTCTTCGGTCCTAATCACTATTCCTCTGTTTCAAATGAAGCATCTCAATATCGCTTTGTTATTGTTGATGATTACTCTCGTTACACATGGGTACACCTTGTCTCTTACAAACATGAAGTGCAGGAAGTCTTCAAACGATTTTCCTCGAGGGCTTCAACCAACTTTGGTGTGAAGATCAAGCACATCAGAAGTGACAATGGCACTAAGTTCAAGAATTCGGGTCTCGATGAATATCTTAATGAACTTGGTATTACTCATGAGTTATCTACTCCTTATACTCCTCAACAGAATGGCATCGTGGAGCGCAAGAACAGGACTCTTGCTGAGATGGCTCGCACTATGCTCGATGAGTACAAAACCCCTCGTCGTTTCTGGGTCGATGCAATTGATATTGCGTGCCATATCATCAACAGAGTATATCTTCACAAATTCTTCAAGAAGACTGCTTATGAACTCCTCACTGACAAGAAACCCAATGTGAGTTATTTCAAAGTCTTCGGTGCTAAATGCTGTATTAGAGATCCTCATCACAACTCTAAATTTGCACCGAAAGCACATGAAGGTTTTATGCTTGGTTACGGAAAGGACTCGCACACCTACAGAGTCTTCAACAATGTTCTTCACAAGATTGTTGAAATTGTAGATGTGCGGTTCGATGAAACTAATGGCTCGCAAAGAGAGCACCTACCTTCTGTGTTAGATGAACCAGCACCTGAGGATTCTATCAAGCACAAGGCTACTGAAGATGTTATTCTTACTGAAGAATCTGCTGAAGAATTAATTCCAGAACGTGAAGAGCGTCGAGCTGATGCACCTGAAGAAAATGCTGATCAAATTCCTCAACGTCAACCAGCTCATCCTCGCGTTGCAAAAGAAGTGCAAGTGGAGAAGATCATCGATGACATTAGAGCACCAGGTCCTCTCACCCGCTCAAAAGCTTCACATCTATCTAACTTTTGTGGGCATTTTGCTTTTGTCTCTATCACAGAGCCTACTAAGGTAGATGAAGCATTTCTGGAGCCTGAGTGGATTCAGGCCATGCAAGAAGAATTACATCAATTCAAGCTCAACAATGTCTGGGAACTGGTCAATCGTCCAGATCCTCACAAGCATAATGTCATTTGCACAAAGTGGATCTACCGTAACAAGCAAGATGAAAACGGCATTGTGGTGAGGAATAAGGCACGACTAGTAGCTCAAGGCTACACACAGGTTGAAGGAGTTGATTTCGATGAAACTTTTGCACCTGTTGCTAGACTTGAGGCTATTCGCATATTACTTGCTTATGCTAACCATCATGATATCATCTTATATCAAATGGATGTGAAAAGTGCATTCCTCAATGGTAAGCTTGAGGAAGAAGTATATGTTGCTCAACCCCCAGGTTTTGAAGATCCAAAACATCCTGACAAAGTCTTCAGACTTAACAAGGCCCTCTATGGCCTCAAGCAGGACCCACGGGCGTGGTATGATACATTGAAGGAATTCTTCATGAAGAAAGGCTTCACACCCGGTTCACTCGATCCCACTCTCTTTACTAAATCTTATGATGGTGAACTATTTGTGTGCCAAATATATGTTGATGATATCATCTTTGGCTGTACTGACCAACGTTATAGTGATGAATTTGCCTATATGATGAGTGAAGAATATCAAATGTCTATGATGGGAGAGTTGAAATTCTTCTTAGGTCTTCAAATTCGTCAACAGCGCAATGGCATATTCATATCTCAGGAGAAATACCTCAAGGATGTCCTGAAGAAATTCGGCATGCAAGATTGCAAAGGCATCAAAATTCCTATGCCCACAAATGGTCATCTATGCACCGATGAAAATGGTATTGACTTTGATCATAAGGTATACGGCTCCCTGATTGGCTCTTTATTGTACTTATGTGCATCTAGGCCAGATATAATGCTTAGTGTTTCCATGTGTGCCCGATTTCAAGCTGCATCGAAGGAATCACACCATAAGGCTGTGAAGCATATTCTTCGATATCTAGCTCACACACCAACACTAGGATTATGGTATCCCAAGGGCTCGGATTTTGATCTCATTGGATATTCTGACTCTGACTATGCTAGTGATCGTGTGGACCGCAAGTCAACATCTGGTACTTGTCATTTCCTCGGACGATCCTTGGTCTGTTGGTCCTCGAAGAAATAGAACTGTGTATCACTGTCTACTGCTGAAGCTGAGTACATTGCTGCTGGTTCTAGCTGTGCTCAACTGCTATGGATGAAGCAAACACTCAAGGACTATGGCGTCAACGTGAAGAATGTTCCTCTCCTCTGTGACAATGAGAGTGCCATCAAGATTGCTCACAACCTCGTTCAGCACTCGAAGACAAAGCACATTCAGATTCGTCATCATTTTCTTCGTGATCATGTGTTGAAGGGCGACATTTCTATTGAGCATGTGAAGACTGGAGAACAGCTAGCCGATATCTTCACTAAGCCCTTGGATGAGAAGAGATTTAGCAAGTTGTGGTGTGAGCTAAATATCTTAGAGTCTTTGAATGTACTTTGAAAAGGCACTCATCCTAACACTTATGCAAAATTGATGACTTAGATGTGCAACACATGAAGAAACGTTTTTCTTCAATCAATGAAGAATAACACTCTAAGTGTGAAGAAATCAATGAAGAATTTGATTCTCAGAACCCTACGACAATTGTACGCGGTGTCTGAAATCATCATTCTTATACGGTGGGCCACGCCACCACAAAAGTTGAAAATCTTCAATTTGAGTTTTTCCTCAGTTTTGAAATTCCTCAGTTGTTCAAATTCTTCAACTTTGGAAAATCTTCACTTGTTCCGGCGTTTTTCTTCATTGGCTATATATATCAGTTTATGTCCTCTACAGCATTCACTTATAGCTATTTCTTCAAGTTGGTTTTTCTGCTAAGTGAATGTGATCGGACCCTTCCCCTCTATGCTATACTCAATCCAATCTGTTCACAAATTCTTCATGTGCGTTCTATTTGAAACTCGTTCAAAATCTTCACTGTGTCCTTGTCAGCTGAAGAAATTGCGAATGGAACGTTAAGACTAATCTTATCCAAATTTTCGGTTTTGCCGCTCAAACCGTTCCGCATCCCATGATGCATTATTCTATTCACCCACGATCTTACACATCTCCACTACACAGTACGTGGGTGACACATGTCGTGAGAAGGAGAAAGGTCAGGGGCACGTTCGTCCCAAATCTTCGGGTGAATAGTTTTTCACTGCCACTATAAATACCCCCTCACCCCTTCCTCACTTCTTTTACTCCGCTCGATCACTCTCTCCCGCTTGAGCTTCTCAAACCCTAGCACCGCCACTACTCCATCATCGTCGGTGAGGAAGAGCTTGACTGCCTCGACCTCGTCGCCGTCGTACTCGCGCCGACCGCGAAAATCTTCACCTCCGCCGCCGCCGTAGACGTCTTCCTCCGCCGAGTTAGGGCGTGGAAGATCTACACCGACAAACTCCACTGTTTCACCTCACTGTTCGTCGTGTTCTTCATTCAGGGTAATTAAAAGTTACTTTTACTGCCCTCCTTGATTTGAAACTTTTCTACAAAATCTTCAAAAGGTGTTTTATTTCTCAAATCCTCACACGCAAAACACCTCACAAATCTTCTGTTCTTGATTCATTTCTCTAAGCTTTGTATTCGTCAAGATTCCTCAATTGTGTGGATCTCCGATCTATACAACTCTGGAACCTAAGACAAAGCATGCTTAGTGAAATTCTTCAAGACGCATCTGGTCAAATTCCTCAAACTTGTTCTTTTTGAAAAACCTTCTGAGAACGCATATGACCTCTCCAAATTCCTCGCAACCATACTCTGTTCATAGGTACTCATGTCCGCTGCTGAATCATTAGGTTCTCATCAACTTAACTCGTTTGCAGTGTTCCTCGAAGAAAAACTGCATACTTCTTCAGAGAATTCAATTGTTCAAATTCCTCAGCTGAAGAACATGGCAGATGGTAAGAAGCCACAGAAAGGAGGAAAGAAACCTGAGGTTATGACTGTGTTTGAAATCCCTGAGGATATATATGCTGAGTACTGCACACCTGATGAAGCCAAGTTTGGCAAAGAGAACAAAAATCAGCGCAAGGTGCGCATTCAGAGGATAGAACGGAGATGGGCACGTGAATGGAGGGAGTACATATATGTTACTCCAAAGTATATGAAGAAATTCGCTCTCAACCCTCCATGCCCAAGACTACCACTGGCAACTGGCCAAGTGGCTGATCCCACTAGCGTCAAACGCGGTGAGGACTTTCCTGAAGAATGGGCCAGGCGTCAAGCCAAGTTGGCAAGACAAGCCAGAGAAGTAGTGAAGAAATTCAACGAAGATTCTGCTGCTGCTGCTGCCACTGAGGCCTCTGTCAAGCCGAGGAAATCAATGGAAAAGAAGCCTGCTCGTAAGCCAAGTGCTTCACCAATAGTGCCCTCACGGCCAAGTTCCTCTGGTACGCCCTCACGGCCAGGAACTTCAAAATCTTCAAAGCAAATTCCTCATGCTGCTCCTGCTCCACCAAAGTCCTCAGCACCTCCTCCACAATCCTCAGTCGTTCCAACAAAGTCCTCAGCACCTGTGCACCTGGCCTCGTGCCAAAGGACTGTAGGCATCTCTATTGCCTCTGGTGTCTCAACAAGTTCCTCAGCTGCGCCAAATTCTTCATCTGGCCCAACTCTGCTGAAGACTAAAGCAACTGCTGGACGAGGTCCTTGGCCAAGTCCTAAGAAGAAACAGGTCACCTTCCAAGAGCCACCTGAAGATGATGAGGCTGATGATGATGAACTTGCGGAAATCATCAGAGATAGGCAAGTAACGGCTGCTAGAGCCAAAGGCACACCTGTGCCACTGCTATTGGATCCAAGAGCGATCCTAGACTACATTGATCTCTGGCACAAGGACCCAAACACTCCTATGCCTGACTTCAAGTTGACACCTGGCCAAAGTTACATGCTGACTCATTTCATCCAAAGAGGAGAAATGGAAATATGATAGGGCCAGAGATATCAAGAAATTGCAGTACAAAAAAGAGAAACTGCTGAAGAAAAATGTTGTCAAGATGACAACTGAAGAACTTGTCAAGATGCAGGCTGACATCAAAGCCCTCAGCGACAAATTTGACTCATACTATGCTGATTGGAAGGGAGCCAAAGTCAGGTTTGTGAAACTGACTGAAAATTTCACAAATGTTGCAGCCCCATCACACCAAGAAGTTCCTCAAGCTGAAGCTTCTGTTGCTAGTTCCAGGGCTGATGACTCCAGGCTGCTGAAGAAAATGCTAGTTCTAGGGCTGATGACTCCATTCCAGCCGCTGAAGAAATTTCCAGGGCATCCACTAGTGGTGCGCCTGAAGAAACTGAAGAAGTCAGGGCAACTGCATCAGTTGCGCCTGAGGAAATTCAAACAGATTCCTCAGCTCCACCTGCGCCTACACCAACTCCTATCCTTCCATCTACATCAGATGTGAAGAAGACCAAGGCTGCAGAGCGAGCTGCAGTGAAGAAAAGGAAAGTATCAAATGCTTCAGAATCTTCAGCTCCAAAGAAGATGAAGCCTATGACCAGCTCATATGAAAATCCGATCGATGCTGTTCCGATTTCCACCATGCCATCAAAGGACCTTGTTCCATTTGATGAAGAATATGTGATCCCAATCGTATCTGATGAAGAAACTCAATCTGCTACTTCGTCAGAGCAGATTGATGAAGAAATTGAAGTGGATGCGATCCCTTCAACCCAAGTGGTATCATCACCAATGCCTTAGTTTACTGCTGAAGAGGCTGGTGTTGAAGAAATTGATGATGAAGATGTGGTCATTGGAAGCACAACTCCAGTGATGAATGACTACTTTTGGGAAAGTCAGCATCCCAATTCTCCACTCTTCACCCTGCTGCAGCAAATCCCTCACTTCCCTGCACCAACAGTTCAATTGGGCTCTGAAGAAAATCATCCCACTTCATCTGTCCGTGAAGAAATTCCAGCCACTAGTGCTAAAGAAACTACTGCTGCTGAAAATGTGACAACTCAGACTGCACCTGAGGAAGAACCAGAAATTCCTCAGACCGATGAACCTGAGATCGCGATTCATGAGGTAGTGATGCAACTCACTAACACTCCTCTGCCCAAGCCAAAGGATCCGTTCTTAAGGAAGCAAAAGTTCAAGGCTGAAGACTTCTTTGGCGAGCATGTATTCTTCACAGATTACAACCCCTATGACTCTGCTTGCATAAGGAAGAGGCGTTTCTGGACTGCTAGTCAAGCCAACTTCTATTCCTCAGTGCTATTCAACACAGACAAAGTCTTCGACCATGCACATATTCCTCATGTAGACATGGAGTCTTTGTCGTGCTTCACGCCAGTCCTCAGTGTTCTTTACGATGCTGGGCTGCTGAATTTTTGCACTGACATATGTGATTGGAATGAAGAACTCATTCTTCAGTTCTACGCAACGCTGCACATCACAGGCAATTCTGAAGATGTGAATTCATGGGTTCTGGACTAGATGACAGAAAACACTCACTACAAGGCACCAGCGTCTGAATTGCTTCGTGCCCTGCCACTAAGTCCTCCAATTGAAGATGCACGTTGTGTTTACAACGAACCTGATCTTTCAAATCACTATATGCAAGTGCTGATGAAGCCTTTGAAGTCAGGGCAGGCCCCTTGAACCAATTTCCTCGTCAAGGAATTGTTGTATGTGCCTCGGACTGTCTATCGCATTCTGTCGAAGATAATAAGTCCTATCAAAGGCCACGACTCAAATGATGAAGAAGTCGTTGGCATCATGAAGAACATGCTTTTTAACATCATTCATGGCGTTCCTGTCAACTTCCATGATTTCTTCATGAGGACTTTGGCCAATATTGCTATGTCACCATTTGAGCTGAAACCTTATGCGCCATGGATTATGAGATTCATTAGGACAAGGTCTTCACTCAATTTCAAAGCTGACACTCTGAACCACTACAGCTACTTGCCTCCTATTGAAGTCCTCAAAAGGACATTTTCCTCAGCTGATGAAAAGGGCAAGGCAACTGCTGTGATCGATGAAGGCATGCGTCCATTGGATGGTCAATTTTGCAAGGCTGCATCTTACTCCACCAATGATGACTCTGCCACACATGACTCTGCCGCCAACAATGCCAAGCCAAACCCTCAAGCCACAGCACCCAGGATGATGACAGATTGTGAGTTACTCCTCAGTCTTCACCAGAAGGTTGATCGCAATCACAAATGGGTGAAGCGTCAGTTTGGTTCAATTCTTCATAACATGACTTCAACACACAATGCAGTGAAGAAAAACCACTACTACATCCATGAAACCCTCAACCGCACCTGGGCTGTTCTGTCTCAAGTTTACAACGCTGACGATCTGAAGAAAATGGGTCTAAAAGAAGAGTTTGACTGGTCTGCACCTCCTCCGAAGAAATACAAGAAGGTCAAGGTTCCTTCTTTGGTGGCCAGCTCCTATTCTTCATCATGTGAGACTGATAAAAATGAAGACTTGGACGACACTGCGGCAGGCCCTACTTCAACAACCGACCCCAACAACGCTGGCGCTCCATCATCATCTTGATTATCTTCAGGGGCGTTAGTCCTCAGTTTCGATCCTTTTGGTCATTCGATGACAAAGGGGGAGAAATCTGAGTTAGTCTTCAAGCGGGTCTATTATAAGGGCGTTTTTTTGCTAAGTTACAACTCTCGTTCTTCTGAAACTTTATTGGATCGAGTTGTACTCTTAAACACGATGGTGCTCTGATACTTTTGATGCACTGTGCTCTGATACTTTTGATGCACTATTCTGCATGCTTATTCCTCGTTAATATTATTGCACACATGCTGAATTTCATCAGGCACCATATCTCATCATGCATTTCAAATTCTTCATATTATATATCAAATTCTTCAAGTGTGCATTGCTTCAAAAGCAAATTCCTCACTATGCACATCTTCAGGGGGAGTTCTTCTATATCTTGCAATCAAATTCCTCAATATCAATATTTACACTTCATATGTTTATCCCCGTTGAAAACTTAACTTATATTTTCATCAATCACCAAAAAGGGGGAGATTGTAAGTGCATCTAGTGCCCCTTAGTGATTTTGCTGTATTGAAGACTTATAGGTTAAGGATCTAATGCGTTTATGAGTGTACACAGGTCTATAAGTCTATGAGGAGTTTGATATTTACAGAGAAAGTCGACTCCTAAAAATGAAGTTCTTCGACTGAAGACTTTGATATTCTGAAGACTTTCTGAAGACTTTGAAAGTGAAGAAATTGGTGTAACCCTGAAGACTTGGTATTCATTTGAGGAACATGAAGCGTGAAGACTTTTGTTTTCGTAGTTTCATTTTCTCTTTCTTGAGTCATAGGAAACACCGTACTGTTAAAGGGGGTCGAGGAAATACTAAGGAGAAATTTCCACGTGATGCTCAACTCAAAATCCTACACCTACCAATCCCTTCGAGTGAAGCCATTGGAAATCTCATACAGTTCAGTCAATTTCTTCAGTGACAGAGATGCAGTTCTTATGGTCACTGAGGACTTTGTTCTGATTGAGGAGTTAGGAATTTGCCAGTGCGAATTGCCTACACTGTGAGGAACATGATAGCCCTGAGGAATTTGAACCTCAAATTTCCAACCATTGTTGTGCTACGCGCCAACTGTCCCAAAATATCTTATCCATCCAACGGTCATATCATTGAAGGGCATTTATGTCTTATCATGCCGGGCTGCTCCCTAGGCTATAAATAGCCGCCCCCTACAACCACTAGCTGGTTGGCTGCTCTGCGAGAAACTGACATTTGTCATTTGAGGGCATCCCATCCTCCGAGGACTTTGAGCGAAAATCATCAAGTGAGGAAAATCCAAAACCCAAACCCAAACACCTACAAATCCAAAGTGATTGAGCATCACTGAAGAGATTGATCCTGCGTGGATCTGACGCTTGTTACCTTTGGAGACTGTGCTTCTTCCAAATGGTTAGGCGTCATGGTCTAGAGCATCCAAGAGGAATTGTGGATCGCCGAGTGACCGAGTTTGTGAAGGTTCGGAAGTCACCTGAAGACTTACCACGAGTGATTAGGCGAGGACTGGTTGTCCTTAGCTCAAGGAGAATACGGTGAATACTGTGTGTCCTCGAGTTTAAATACTTAGCCGCTCCAGCCAGATGTACAACTGAGACAACAGTTGGAACTGGTCTACCAAATCATTGTCTTCACCAAGCCACCTAGTTCTATTTCCTCAACACTTTCATTTCCTCATTAATGTGTTATGTGTTTGTTCATATCTGTGTTTGAAGACTTTGACTGAAGACTTTCTCAATTTCCTCAGTTCTATTTCTTCAGTCTGTTTGTCTTCATCTTGTGCTATATTGTGTTTACGCTTTCTGTACTCTGTGTTTGTCTTCATTTCAACATGATGACCATGCATGTATTCTGCTATGTTTACTTCTGAGTACTTATTCCGCTGCTAGTAGTTCTTCACTAAGGAATTTCCTCACTAGAAAATTCCTTAGTGAAGAATTTCATAAAAATCGCCTATTCACCCCCCCTAGTCGATATAACGCACTTTCACTCTCCAGATTGTAATCCAGAGGAAGATATCTATTCTGAGGCGGATTCAGATGCCGCTGACCACTCCTATTTACCCCCCAAGGTGTTTGCTCTAACTTGGCATGATGATGTTAGTCATATCATGCATATGTTGCCTTGCAGTGCCTACTTTTGACATCATATATGTCATCTGCTTAGTTTAGACATGTTCTGTAATGCCACCTGTTTAGTTTCTATATCATATATGAGAATTATGCAGTCTCATGTCTTTTAGCCAGTCATAATATATCTGAAATGTGCACTGCCATCCTGTTTAACCAGGCATCATATATTTGAATGATATCTTGCCCATCCTTTTCTTCATTACATTTCCATTTGTCGACAATGTTTGTACATTAAACTACTCTTCCTGTGAATCAGCCATTTGGGTGGGAGATGGAAAAATCTGGAGTGAAAACAAGGCCTTCAGAGCAGACAGTGCTACCTGTCGAAGCAGATCTCTTGTTGGGTCCTGATAGCTCCTCAGAGATGGATTCAGAGACAGATGACCAGTCCTATTCCCCCACTGAGGTGTATGCTCTAACTTCGCACGGTTATACTGCTCATATCATGCATACGGTGTCTTGCATTGCATAGTTTAGACATCATATACACAATATTCAACACCATGTTCTTAGTTCAGACATCATATCGAATGCCCTCTGTTTATCATATAAATCACATATGTGAATTAAATGATGCGATCCTGATTACTTAGATAACATGTAGGTGAATTATGTCATGCAATCCTGTTTAGTTATTCATCATATCTTTGAATTATGTTATGATATGCTATCCAGTTTAGATAGACATCATATATGTGAAATTATGTCATGCTATCCGTTTTAGTTAAACAATATACATGTCAACTATTTCATGCCCTGTTTTTTCCACACTATCTATTGCATCTATCTCTCATACAATGTCTGTACATTCAACTATGTTTCCTGTTTATCAGCCATTTGAGTTGGAGCGGGTGATGCTAGTATCTAGCAGACTAAAAACACGATCCTCAAATAAAACAGTTCTACCTCTTGGTGGAGATAGCACCCCGGTTGTACATGCACAAGAACCAGCCCTACCACACATAACCCAAACTCTCGCAGATTGCACGCCTACTGCGATGGACAGAGAACCAGCTTCACCCAATCTAACCCCAACCCCAGCCGATAGTAACCTAGTTCCTGTTGACACAACACCATCTCCACCACAGAGCTCCCAAACAAGAGTAGTTAGTAAGGCAGCTCCAGTGTGCAAAGGGCCAGTACTATCACGGCAAACCCCAACTCCACCAGTAAGTATGCCTATTCCCGTGGAGGAAGCACAACCAGCTAGTCATAGTTTAGCATCTATCGCATTTGATGTTGTTAAATCGTATGTCCGTATCTTCCCATCTTGGAAATATTATACTGAAGATGAAGGAAAATGGCAGTTGCAGGTGTTTGCCCAGGAGTTATGTGTAAGTAATGTTATTCATGGCAATTACTTTCCTTCGTCCCATACATCCTACCTCCATGATGGTTATAATACAACAAATTTTCCCATTTTTCTCTATAGAGAAGGACCGATTTGGAAACTCAGGATGTGGTAACATGTGCTAATACCTCTGCTATCTTCAAGAATGCTTGGTGGCAGTATCGGAATTAGCTGAAGAAAATGTACTTCACCGGCAAAGAAACTCATCAAATTCCCTTACGTTCTCCTGAGACACATTTACTGGACGATGACTGGGAACGCCTTGTTCTGTACTGGTCCCGAACCAAGAATGTGGTAAGGTCTATGAGCTCATTTTCTATTTTTAAGTATTATATTCTTGCGTCTTACTATACTCTGTTTATGTAGAACAAGTGCCTAAACCTGAAGAACAACTGTTCTAATTTAAGATTCCATTGCTATCATAGTTCAAAAAAGCGCTAGGCGTTAATTGTGCGTTTTGCCACCGCCTTGCGCTTTACTGACCAAAGCGCATGCTTATGCACAGTTATGCACAGATTATGCGTAGTTATGCGCAATGCGTTTTGCTAACGCCTAGAGCCTAGGTGCGCTTAAGCACTCGCTTAGTCGCGCCCTTTTAACTATGATTGCTTTTGTCTTGTATCACTGTATTTACTCATACAAACTTATTTTTAAATTGAAGGATCCAATCGAAACTCCAATGGCACAGCAGGAATATTCACGCATGTTTCTTTAACAGGTTTTCTCTTATCAATAGCTCTGTTGATTTCAATTTCAATTGTGTATACAGTTGACTTTCATATCATGCACATTACTAACATCACAACAGAGCAAATAGTGTTGTTGTACATGTAGACCCGTGGTACCCATTGAAATCTTGTTGTGCCGTGTAGTTTCCCACGCTTTGTATTCTTTCACTGCTGCTTTGTCTTGAACTGATATGATTTGAACTGTGTCTCTATTTTGATTTGGCAAGACAAATGCAGTGACCATAGGACATAGATATTTGTTTGTTTGATGCTTTTATTATGTACTAGTACTTGGGAATAGAAGACTTGGTAGTTTAATCCTGTCCACCTTAGTAATGAACTGGTTCACCGAAATGAGTTTCATATACTAGTACATGCTAAACTTGTTATGTGTCTGCTTGTTTCTTCTTTTAGAATGCTGACAGAATATTGGGGAATAGTTCCTTATTAAGCAACGGTAAAGGAAGTAATGTAGATAAGGTTCAGGATAGTGACCCATCCTTGTTGTTCTCCAACAAAGCTGATAAAATAGCTAAGGAAGACTATCTTGAAGACAGCGAGACAACCCCAAAGTCCTGTCTTGGTTTAGTGTTCGAGTTACTGGCCACTACCGCTTGCACCAGCTATGCAAACTCACTGTCTGAATCAGTTCGGTTTCTTGAGTCTCAACTACAAGCTGAAAGACATCGATCGGCTGTGCTGCGACAAGAAGCGGAAGGACTGCGGAAGTCCCTGGAGCATTCAGATGCATACTTTCTAGTGCAACAGCAAGCGTTGGAGGATTTTAGCGCCAAACAGGACAAAGCTAATCAACTTGCTAAGCTTATTGCCAGCATGGTGGATACCCAGGATAACGTTTCTTGAGCTCTTCTGAAGTTGTTTCAGTTATTCTCTTGTTTTGCTGCCGTGTTTATTTGCACTGGTGGCCAATTTTGACGTCCAGTGTATGTAATGTGCTGCTTTGTTCCCTATATTTGCACTGGTGGCGAACTTTGATGCCCAGTGGATGTAATATGTGTAATAGCGGTAATAGGCTAGCGTTAATTGCTTGCTTATTTATTTCCTTATTGTCTTCTTTAGTTCTTTGCTTGTAGTCACTGCAGTTCTTTTTCTGTTTTTTTTCTAGTGGCCACAATAGCCTATTTTTGGTAACTAGGCCAAAATAATCATGGCAACACACGGACTATTGTAACCATGGGCCTCCTGCAGGCCGTATGATCCATGGGCCTTCATCCGGCCATAGGATCCATCAGCCTTCTATACGGGCCTTAGGGTCCATTGGCCTTCTACGGGCCGTAGGGTCCATGGGCCTTCTACGGGTCGTACGATCCATGGGCCTTCTACGGGCTGTACTATCCATGGGCCTCATACAGGCTGTAGGATCCATGGGCCTTCTACGGGGCGTATCATCATTTCGCCAATCATGGGCCATACAATTCGTGGACCATAGCGGGCCGTTAATAGGCCGTATCTGATAACTCTATGAAAACAGCCCAACGGGTTTTTTTGACATGAAAATGGCCCAACGTATTAACGGTCCGCAAACGGGCCGACTGTAATGACGGGTTGAATTTGGCCCACAAGCAGAAAATGACAGTAACGGGCCGTATGTAACCGAATGCTGCAAATGAGCCCAAGAATCAATGGGCCCTGAGAAGGCCGAAAGATAACTTGGGCTGGAAACGGCCTAATGGAATAACGGGCCGTTAATGGGTATAAAGTGATACACTGTTCATTACGGGCCAGTTTCACCACGGGCCGTTAATGGGCCAAGAATTAGAAAGGTCCTCATATGGGCCGAAAGAAGTCATGGGCCACACATGGGCCGGAAGTTAAAATGAGCTGAATCATATTGGACGGCCCAGATGACGCTACTGGGCCTAATTCGGATAGGGCGTAACGGGCCCTGGGTTAGTGGGCTGTAAATGGGTTATATGCGAACATGCCGTTAATAGGCTTTCCATGGGCCGGCCCTCCACCTTTTGACCAAGTCAAACGGGCCGGCCTTTTCACGGGAATGGGGCTCTGTTGGGCCGTGCCACGTGTCGCCGTATCATAGGCGCCTTCGATCCAATGAGCGGATGACATCTGTCCCAACGGTGAGCCGACACATGTTTCCTCCAGCCAATGATGATTTTACACGTGGAAAATCCCCATTGGTCGAGGCTGTTAACGGGTTAACGGATCCAAAACCCGACCCGATAGCTTAACGACGTTCTGTTATGGTGGATGCCACATGTCGGTCACCCTTGACCAAAGCACTTCTGTGACACGCGATTTATCGTCATGGAAGTGAACACTTCCGTGATGATAATTTTGGTAATGTCATGGAACACTTCTACGACAGAACGGGTATGACTATCTTGATTCTGTCATAAAATCGTCATGGATGTACATGCATGACAAAAAACGCGACCTATTGTGACAAACACGTATCATCACGGAAGTGTATTTTTTTGTAGTGCTAGC
The DNA here is from genome assembly GCF_018294505.1 of Triticum aestivum. Classification (NCBI taxonomy): domain Eukaryota; kingdom Viridiplantae; phylum Streptophyta; class Magnoliopsida; order Poales; family Poaceae; genus Triticum; species Triticum aestivum. The sequence continues at coordinate 568,969,032 of NC_057809.1, read as the reverse complement.
TCACTAAGATCTTGCAGACGAACTCGACGAACTCACAACACAGAAAGACACAGGATTTATACTGGTTTGGGCCACCGTTGTGGTGTAATACCCTACTCTAGTGTGGTGGTGGTGGATTGCCTCTTGGGATGATGATGAACAGTACAAGGGAAAAACAGCCTCCTGAGGTTGAGGTGTTCTTGTGCATATGAGCTTGTGGTTAAGGATTGGCTCCAAATCCGATGCCTCCTACTGTGGTGGCTAGTCCTATTTATAGAGGCCCTGGTCCTCTTCCCAAATATCGAGCGGGAAGGGAGCCAACAACGGCGGGAAAATTTGCAGGGGGACAACTAGTACAAGGTATCCTGACAAAAGCGGTCTTCGCCTGCGAAAAGCACTAGGGTGACGCCGTCTTGGGCTCCACGATGACCTCCGCCTTGCCATCCTCCTGGTCTTGGTCTCGTTGCACCAATATGGCAACCTTTGCCTAATGCCTCGGTACTCTTCGCCTGCGCTTGCCTCCTTAGCACCAAAGAGGAAATAAGGATGCTGCACACACCGGCGCCCGCCTGGCACCGTTCGTCATGGCTCACGTCAAGAGAGCCTCGTGAGGTTTTCCCCCCTTGATATATCCGCTCCTCGTGAGCCTGCCTAGCCAGGCCACTCCATAGGATGTCTTGTGTCATCCGCCTCGCGAGGGTCCAAGGGTCTTGGGTGCCTTGTTGACGAAGATGGGCCGTATGGCCTGCTGCTTGGCCACGTGGTGGGCCACAGGCAGGCAAGTCTGGGGACCTTCGTTCCCATAATGCCTACAGCTGCAACTGCTTCCCGGCAGAGTAGGTCGGCGCAGATCAGCGCATCCTTCTTGTTGCAAGGGACGGTGATGATGGTTATCGGCCCAGACATCTTCAGTGTGTTGTAGGCATAATGCGATGCCGCCATGAACTTGGCTAGTGTCGGGCGGTCGAGGATCCCATTGTAGGGCAAGGGGATCTCGGCTACATCGAAGACAACCCTCTCTGTCCTGTACTTCAACTCGCCTCCAAATGTCACAGGAAACGTGACCTTCCCCTTCGGCTGGCTCCTTCCCGGGTTGACCCCTTGAAATGTGCCTGTCTCCTCGAGGTCTCCGTTGGGAATTTGCAGCCTCTTGATCACAACGGGCGAGATTAAGTTCAAACCGGCCCTGCCGTAAACCAACATCTTGTTCACCTTGAGGTTGCGTATCATTGGTGAGACCAACAACGGAAAACACCCGACCGCAGTTGTGCGATCAGGGTGGTCCTCGGCGTCAAAGATGATGGGCGCGCTAGACCACTTCAGTGGCTTCTGAGCGTCGAAGGGTGGCGCCGCTGCTGTGATCTCACGCGCCCACTGCTTGAGCTGGTGATGAGAAGTGTGCAGCGAGGCGCTACCATCGACGCACATGGCCTCCGTAGCCTTCTGAAACTCTTGCTCGCCGGACTCGTCGTCCTCGTCATGACCATCGTCTTCCTGCTTCTTGTCACGGCCCCAAGCGGGCCTCTCTTGCTGGTTATCCTTACCGCGGCAGCCTCCTTGGTCACCACACTTCTTGCCGGATCCTTCTGCACCATCCTGACCCTTCTCCTTGTCCCGCCTCTCATACTCGGCCTTTTGCTTTTCGGCAAGCAGCTCGACCTATCGGCAGTTCTGGAGGTCGTGGCCCTTGGGGCAGTGGATCTTGCAATACTGCTTGTCGGAGCCTCCTGGCTTGTCGGCGGCTACCAAGGCCCGGTAGGCGGCACACCCGGCAATCTCCTTGCTGGGGTCGTCTGCCTTGGCCTTCTTGGCAGCGCCGGTGTCGTCGGATCCCTCAACGGCAAGCACGGCCTTGCCCTTGCGTTTCCTATTGCGACGCCAGCCCTTCTTCGTCGGGGCGGCGGTGTCTTCATCACTAGAGTCGGTTTCCATGCCGGCGTCCTCGCCGGGGTACTTCCTTCCCTCTTCAGCCCGGGCGCACCTATCGGCCAGAAGATAAAGTTCGGCCACATCCTTAACCTTGTTCATCGCCTGCTCTTCACGCATCTTGCGATTGCGCATATTCTGATGGAATGCGCTAATCACAGCGGGGGGATGAACATCGGGGATGTTGTACTGCACCCGGCTAAACCTCTATATGTACTTGCGCAGGGTTTCCCCTTCCTTCTGGGGAATGATATGCAAATCACTGGCCTGGCCATGAGCTTGGTGGCCTCCAGTGAAGGCACCAATGAACTCATGGCACAGATCCGACCAAGAAGAAATGGAATCCGCCGGCAGGTGCATCAACCAAGACATGACGTTAGGCTTCAGTGCCAACGGGAAGTAATTGGCAAGCACCTTGTCGTCGCAAGCTCCAGCAGCTTGCATCGCGATGGTGTAGATGCTGAGGAACTCTGACGGATGGGTCTTGCCGTTGTACTTCTTGCCGATGTTGGGATTGAACGTGCGGTGGGACGGCCACTAGAACTGCCGCAGCTCCCGGGTAAAGGCTGGGCAACCCACCTCGTAAGGTAGGATGCCAGAGCTCCCCGGTGTTGGGTGGTCCATAGAGGGCCCCGCCCGCTTATCCGACTGGTGGCGTGTATCACGCCGATGCTCGAAGGTGGTTCGAGCGTCTTCATGGGCTCACTCTCGAAGAACTTGGCGCTGATCGCGGTGGGTCCGTGGGTCGGACGACGCTATGGAAATGTTATCACAAGCGTCGTCACGACGGACCAGCACCGGCGGCAACTGGCGCGGGGGAGGAGAGTGCACTGTGGCTGCAGCTCCCCCGGTCCTTCCACCGCTGGCATGTGGTGGCTCGACGGAGCGCCGGCCCGAGGGCCCTGCCGGTTGTGGATCATCTTTGTTAGCGACGGTGACAAGGCTCCGGATGGTGGCTCTCCACTCGTCGAGCTTCTCTGCAGTAGGAGGGAAGTCGAGGAGCAGCTGCGCATGCGCCAAACCTTCTGCTGGCGTGGGTGGTAACGAAAGCTGCGTGGACCGTGGCGCGCTTTGACTTCTAACCACGTTAGAAGGAGCTCTATCACGGCCCAGCGACTGCGTGCCATTTTTGCCAGCACTTCGGCGGGCATGCTGGCCTCCTTCGTCCTGCAGATGATGCACATGGCTCTTCCCACGGCGGCGTCTAGGGTCACCGGTGTGGTGACACGCGCTGTGGGCGCTGGGGTGGGCACCTTGGAGGTCGCTGCGCCGCCCGTGGGTGGCACGGTGATGCCCCCGAAGGGTCCCGCGCCGCCTGTGGGGGTCCCAGCTTCGTCTCTGGAAATTGCAGCTTGCGGCCCGTCGTCTCGTGCACGAACGACGCTGCACACCAGGCTCTGACTGCTAGAGCAATGTTGGTGCTCGCAGGCCGCGCCTCGGGTCCTGTCCGCGACCGACCCGCTGCTCGCCCGCACCAGTACGGGCCGTTCGGCTCCCGACGAACCAACCGCCGTGGCCGCCTTCTTCTTGGGAGCCATGGCGATGAAGAACTTCTAGGCTAACTGCCAGACCGGATTCTCACAACCGCGCCCCCTACCTGGTGCGCAAAAGATGTCGGTGGGAACGACACCTATGGAATCACTGGGATCCCTTCTACGGTTGGTGGGTGCGAGGTAAAGTGGCTCAAAGCTGCCACGCACCCCGCGAGATTTTGGACTTGTTTAAGTTCGGTTGGCGTAGCCAATTGTGACAGAGCTTGGATTTTGGCTGTATTTGCTTCAATCCCTCTGTTGGAAACGATGAAGCCCAGCAGTTTTCCGGCGGGGACGCCGAAGACGCACTTTTCCGGGTTAAGCTTGATGTCGTATGCGCGGAGGTTGTCGAATGTGAGACGCACATCGTCTATTAGTGTATCGACGTGTCTGGTTTTGATGACGGCGTCGTCCACGTAAGCCTCCACTGTCTTGCCGATTTGTTTCTCGAGGCATGCTTGGATCATGCGCTGGTAGGTGGTGCCGACGTTCTTGAGCCCAAAAGGCATGGTATTGAAGCAAAACGGCCTGTATGGCGTAATGAATGATGTTGCGGCTTGATCAGACTCCCTCATTTTGATTTGATGGTATCCGGAATATGCGTCAAGGAAGCACAGTGAGTCATGTCCTGCGGTAGCGTCAATGATTTGATCAATGCGAGGGAGGGGGAAGGGATCCTTAGGGCAAGCCTTATTAAGGTCGTTGAAATCGACGCACAGGCGCCAGGATTTATCCTTCTTTGGTACCATTACCAGGTTTGCCAGCCAGTCTGGATGTTTAATATCTCTAATGAATCCAGCCTCGATGAGTTTGGCCAGCTCTTCCCCCATAGCTTGCCATTTGGGTTCGGAAAAGCGCCGCAGTGTTTGTTTGACTGGATTGTATCCCTTCAGTATGTTGAGGCTGGGTTCGGCCAACTCGCGCGGGATTCCTGGCATATCTGAGGGGTGCCAGGCGAATATATCCCAGTTTCGTGCAAGAATTCTCGTAATGAGGCGTCAACTATGGGGCTGAGTTGCACTCCAATAGATGTTGTCTTCTTCGGGTCTGTTGGATGGACCTGAAATTTCACTATTTCTTCTGCTGGCTTGAAGTAAGTGGATTTGGGTCGTTTGTCCAGGATCGCATCGTCCCTATCCAAACTGGAGCGTAGTGTGGTTAATTCTTCGGCCGCAAGGGCCTCTGATAATGCCTCGAGGGCCAGGGATGCTGTTTTGTTCTCAGCGCGGAGTGCTATATCCGGGTCGCTGACGAGGGTGATTATTCCATTAGGCCCGGGCATTTTTAGCTTCATATACCCATAATGAGGTACTGCTTGAAAGCGCATGAAGGCCTCTCGCCCTAAAAGGGCGTGATATCCACTATTGAAAGGGGCCACCTGGAAAGTTATTTCTTCGGACCGATAATTCTTCAGCATGCCAAATACCACATCAAGTGTAATTTTTCCCGCACACCACGCTTCCCGACTGGGAATGATACCTTGAAAGGTTGTGCTGCTTTTCTTGATGCAGCTCCTCTCTATTTCCATCTTCTGGAGCGTATCCTCATAAATGAGGTTTAGTCCGCTGCCGCCATCCATGAGGACTTTTGTAAGTCGAAAACCGCCATCATGGGACTAAGGACTAATGCGGCTGGCACTCGGACTATTCTGTATGTAGGTTCGTCCCTGGCGTTAAAGGTTATGGCCGTGTCGTTCCAGGGGTCAATTACGGCGACCTGGCAGACTTCGGTGAGATCGCGCAGTGCCCTTTTACTCTTATTGTTTGAAGCGAATGTCTCGAAGACCATCAATACCCTTGTGTCATTGTTTTCTGGAGGGTGCAGTTCTGAGGTGTCCTAGATAAGAATGTCCTCGCCGCTCTTGGCTACCTGCCGAAGTATCCAACATGCTCTAAGGTTGTGGGTTGCCACGGTATCCGGCATTGTATGTACTTTGCATGGGCCATTGAGCCATCCCTCCAGAACAGTGCCGTGCGGCGTAATGGGTTTATGTTTTTTGACTGTTGGGCTGGTCGTGCCACGGGGGTGCGTCCTCTTCGCTTTTATGAGGAGTTGAGTTGGGATCGATGGTTCCCAGCAAGCTGCCTGAGTTTTCCGGGTGCTTTCCATCGCACTGTACTTGTGTACAATAGTTGCTAAGTCAGCAAACTTTAGTATGCGGCGGTGATTGATGGCGTTGAGGATACCTTCGTCCGCGCAGTTGTTACAAAATGCTACAATCGCGTCTTCGTCGCGGCAATCCTTTACCTTGTCTTTGACAAGGAGGAATCCGGCCCAGAAGTGGTGGACCATTTCCTAAGACTATTGTTTGATGCTCATTGAGAGCGTCTATGTCCGGGTGGGTGGGTGGAATTAAATCCGAACCCTGAACCGACTTCGGATCCAGAGTTTGAAGATCAACCGGACCTGACAGCTCGGGCTCCGGGATATTGGCTGATTTTTTAGGCTCATCGTCCGACTCTCTGTTCGGAGGATGAGACACGCCTTTCTGCCAGAGAGTATCCGGCCCTTCAAGATCGGAGATCCGAATATAATTTGTCTTCAATGTAGCAGAAGAGTTGTTCCGCTCCTCGACTACCGCTATCTAGTGGGTGATCGACAGAGTTTTAATTTCTCTCTGGTCGGGTTTAAGCCCAACCTGATCGTAGTCCGTAACAACCCCCAAGGCGGTCATACGATCCAGGAGTTCGTTCAACAACGATAACTCTATCGGATCCATCCGAGCGGAGTATTTGGGATCAATGCGGAGGCAATTTTTGACGACTTGAGAGGTCATCGTCGGCTTAAGGGCCGAACTGGTGGTCATGACGAAGCCGCCCAGCCGGAGGGTTTAGCTTGGGGCTAGGGCTCCTCCGGAGATGATATTATCCTTGACAACAAGGCGAGCCATCAACCCTCTTGGCGACGGCACAGTGGATCTCTCAATGAAAGCACCAATGTCGTTGTCAAAACCGGTGGATCTCGGGTAGGGGGTCCCGTACTGTGCGTCTAGGATCGATGGTAATAGGAGACAGGGGACACGATGTTTACCCAGGTTCGGGCCCTCTCTATGGAGGTAATACCCTACTTCCTTCTTGATTGATCTTGATGAATATGAGTGTTACAAGAGTTGATCTACCACGAGATCGTAATGGCTAAGCCCTAGAAGTCTAGCCTGTATGACTATGGTAATGCGTATCTCTGTATCCGGACTACGCTCTCCGGTTTATATAGACACCGGAGAGATCTAGGGTTACATGGAGTCGGTTACATCAGAGGGAATCTACATAGTCGGTTGCCAAGCTTGCCTTCATGGCAAGTAGAGTCCAATCCGGACACGGGTACAGTCTTCGGTCTTCATGTCTTCACAGCCCATCAGTCCGGCCCAAAGGATAACAGGCCGGACGCCTGAGGACCCCTTAGTCCAGGACTCCCTCACACGGCGCGACATCCCAGACGCCGACTGGCGGCGCCCGTGGATGACGAGACAAAGAGCCGGCTGCAAGCCGCAGCCGGACGCACATCACCATCGAGCGCAACCAAGACGGCTGCCCACGAGCAGTGGAACAACCAGGCGACAATCAGCCTCCCCCACACAGAGAAAGGCGCGTCTCCCCGCCGCCTGTTGATCATCCGAGTCTCGGTGGCCAGCTTGGCCCCCGAGAAGGAATCGGAGATAATGATGCCTGCCACCGGATCGACTGCCTCAAACGATCCTTGGCGTTAGAAGAACAAGACGCGCTGGTGGTCTGCCTTGTTTCAGCCCCCGCATCCGCGATGAGCCCTTCCCCCAAAGGGTTCACGCTCCCAAGAGACACACCCAAGTATACCGGCTCCGTGAAGCCGGAAGACTGGCTGGTTGACTACTCCACATGCTGTCAGCATAGCAAACGGCAACAAGCGCGTCACCGTGAAATACGTTCCGCTCATGCTCTAGGGCACCCCCCAGACATGGCTGAACAGCCTGAAGCCCCGCAGCATCAACAGCTGGGTAGATTTCACTGAGGCCTTCATCCGCAAGTTCACCAGCACGTACAAGCGGCCGCCCAAGCCCCGCCAGCTCTCCTTGTGCGTCCAGGGCCCCACCGAATCGACTCGCGACTACCTCACGCGTTGGGCCGAGCTGCGCAACTCTTGCGAGGGCGTGCACGAGGTGCATGCCATCGAGTACTTCACAGCCGGGTGCAGAGGAGGCACCCTGCTCAAGCACCAACTTCTCTGTGATGAGCCGACGACTCTCGACGAGCTGCTGATCATAGCGGACAAGTACGCTACGGCCGACTCCTCCATGAAAACGGAGATTCAAGTTGATGCATCCGGCAAAGTGGCTCCTCAGGCCCCTCAGATTCTGGATGGCGACACCAGTCGGCGTTAGCAACAAAACGATAACAAGCGCAAGGTGCCATAGCCGGCTTCCACCAACCGGAAAGTGGCAACAGTCGAAGACCAGCAGCTGGAGGGGCAGCCTGCTCCCAAACGTCAGAGGGGCGGCAAGCCAAATTGGTTTCCCGCCTTCTCCTATGAGCAAACCGTTGATGCACCCTGCAAGTTTCACAGCGGCGTGAAGCCGTCGAACCACATCACTCGGAAGTGTCACTGGCCCACCCGAATCTCCAAGGGCGAAGGGTTGCTGCCTCCTCCGCCTGCTGACCAGCCGCCGCCGCCTCCTCCTCCACAGTCGGTGGCCCGGCCAGTTGCATCCATCCAAGATGAGTACCCAAAAGAGCAAGGAGCCTACGTCGTCTTCACCAGCATGGCCGTCGACAGGCGCAGCCGTCGCCAGCAGTCTCGAGAGGTGAATACCGTAGCTACTGAAGCCCCAGAGTTCATGCACTGGCCAGAAAAGCCAACCAGTTGGAGCCGAGCTGATCACCCGGAAGTAATGCCTTCTCGAGGATCTTATGCTCTGGTGTTGGAAGCCACCTTTGCTATAGAGAGGCGAGCTGCTCGCTTCTGCCGAGTCCTGATAGATGGCGGTAGCAGCATCAACATCTTGTACCGCGAAACCATGGAGAAATTTAACATCAAGCCGAAGCATCTCCTGCCCAGTCGAACTATCTTCCATGGCATAGTTCCTGGCCTATCTCACTCACCAATCGGCAAGATCAAGATAGATGTCCTCTTTGGAGACAAATATCATTTCTGCCGAGAGCCCATCTGGTTTGAAGTGGTTAACCTTGAGAGCCCTTAGCATGCACTGCTTGGCCGACTTGCCCTGGCCAAATTCATGGCGGTCCCGCACTATGATTACCTCAAGATGAAGATGCCAAGCACCAAGGGTGTTATTACCATCTCCGGAGATTACCAGAAGTCGTCCGCCTTTGCGGCCGCTAGCAGTCGGCTGGCCGAGTCCCTTGTGATCGCTACCGAGAAGCGGCTCCTTGACCGAGTTGTGGCCATGGCCGGCAAGTAGCCGGACATGTCCCCTCATCCCAAGGAGTCAGAAGCTGAAGGTTCCTTCAAGCCAGCCAAGGAGACAAAGAAGATACCGTTGGACCCAGAGCACCCGGAGAGGTACGCTGTCATAGGTGCAAACCTCGATAGCAAGTAGGATAGCGAGCTCGTCGATTTCCTCCATGAGAATCGAGACATCTTTGCATGGTCTCCCAAAGACATGCCGGGTGTTCCGATGGATCTCGCCGAGCACAAGCTACACGTCCGACCTGACACCAAACCGGTCAAGCAGCCCCTCCGCCGCCTGTCGGAAGAGAAGGGAAGAATTGTTGGTGAAGAGCTAGCCCGGCTCCTAGCAGCCGGCTTCATTATGTAAGTATTACTAGCACATATACCCGTGCGTTGCAACGGGAGATAAGATAGTATGCATTTAAAGTCAGTGGGAATTATATGTGCAAGCAAAAACCCTGTGTGCACACAAAAAAGAATATTTAGTTCTCGGTTTGGCCATATGTGAAGGATTCAGTCGGCTATTTTTCCATTAATCAATCGAGGGCATTTAAGAGTTTTGTTCGTCATTTAATCCTTTCAATCGAAGGGATTTTAAGGTCCGAAGTTTCTAAATAATCTAGGAAACATGAACAATTTTTTTAATCTTAAATAGTTTTTGAAATTATGCACACTTTCAAAAAAATGAGACCAAAATATGAAAGGAAACATCTTTTAAAATTCACAAACATTTTCTAAAAACATCACCTTTTTTTAAAACAGGAAAATTATTAGAATTTGTGAACATTTTTTTAAAACAGGAACATGTGTTGAAAATTCATAAGATTTTTAGAAAATCTGTATATTTTATACACGAACATTATTTTAAATTTTGAAAGTTTTACTAAAATATAAATATTTTACAAATTTGGAGCATTTTTATAATGCCATTTTATTTTTAGAAATCTTTAACAATTTTTTTTTAATTTTTTTTCCAAAATATGGGCAACTTTTTGCAAGTTCCGAATATTTTTCAAAATAGCAACAAGAGTTTGGAATTCTGAACAACAAAAAAATCCACACATTTTTATTATAGGAACACATTTATGTAATTCGTAATTTTTTATGAATTTTTGAATAAAAATGAAATTGCAAACATTTTTCGAAACTTTTGAATTTCAAAAAAAAGAAAAAAATAGACTTAGAATGGGTAAAATAAAAAAGAAATAGAAATCAAAAAGGGAACAAAACAGAAAAAGAAATATGGAAACAAAACACAAGCATATTTTCCGAATTTCCAACATTTTTAAAATGCATTTTTCTAAATATTGATTTTTTAATAAAATACAGTCATTTTTTCACAAATGGGGATATTTTTAAATTTTTGAAATTTTTTTAGCACAACAAAAAAATCCAAACATTTTTTATAATAGGAACACATTTATGTAATTCGTCATTTCTTATGAATTTCTGAATGAAAATGAAATTGCGATTTTTTTAGAAAATTTTGAATTTAAAAATAAAATAAAAAATAGACTTAGAATGGGAAAAATAAAAAAGAAAGAGGAAACAAAAAGAGAATGAAACAGAAAAAGAAAAAGGGAAACAAAAGAGAAACACACCTTGCTTTATTAGTATATATTAGTATTAGTATTAGTATTAGTATTAGTATTATGTATTAGTATTAGTATTAGCATTAGTAGGTATAGATATAGATAAATTGCTAGCACACATGCCCGTGCTTTGCAACGGGATAATAAAATTGCATGCCTCTAGCTCATTATAAGAATCAATCAAGACCCCCACATGTCTGTATTCTCTTGTATTGGCACATACATAATTTATTTCAATTATAATTACCATCATATTCTCTTTTATTGCCACATGGAAGTCAATAAGTTATGGTGTCTTTTATTTTGAACAAGTCGACTTAGCTCGATGTGCCGGATGCGGAGCAGGCCTAGTATGGGAGTGATCGAACACACGACCTCAAAGACCAGACCACATATCAATAGCCACTCAAACAAACGCGTCATGTTAACCAATGATCAGCGTGAATATTAAAGAATATAATGCAACGTCGAAACATTTTTATTTATTTGTTTGAACTTTTCAAAAACTGATAACTATGTATTGCCAAATATACTTGGCAACGTGAACATTTTCCAAATTACGAACAGTTTTTTTTTTCTAAATTCCATACATTTTTGGACAAAGCAAGAATAAAAAAATTGAATGGAACCTTTCCTGAAATTCACAAACATTTCTTAAAAACATGAACCTTTTATCAAACTACGAACATTTTTTAAGTTGCGATTTTTAAAAAAAATAGGAACATGTTTTGAAGATTCAGAAGAGTTTTAGTAAAAAAATTCTTTAATGAAAACATTATTTTCAATTTTGGAACATATCGCGAAGACAAAATATTTTTCAATTTG
>NC_057809.1:568908470-568957482 GCF_018294505.1 Triticum aestivum | reverse complement strand
AACATTTTTTAAATGCATTTTTCTAAATATTGATTTTTCTAAAAAATACAGTCATTTTTTTAACAAATGAGAATATTTTTTCAATTTTGAACTGTTTATGGCACAACAAAAAAAATCCACACATTTTTATTATAGGAACGAATTTACGTAATTCATAATTTTTTATGAATTTTTGAGTACAAATGAAATTTCGAACATTTTTCGAAAATTTTAGATTTCAAAAAAAAGAAAAAAAATAGACTTAGAATGGGCAAAATAAAAAAGAAATAGAAAGCAAAAAGAGAACAAAACAGAAAAAGAAATATGAAAACAAAACACAAGCATATTTTCCGAATTTGGAACATTTTTAAAATGCATTTTTCTAAATATTGACTTTTTAATAAAATACAGTTATTTTTTCCCAAATGGGGATATTTTTAAATTTTTGAAATTTTTTTAACACAACAAAAAAATCCAAACATTTTTTATAATAGGAACACATTTATGTAATTCGTCATTTCTTATGAATTTATGAATGAAAATGAAATTGCAATTTTTTTAGAAAATTTTGAATTTCAAAATAAAATAAAAATAGACTTAGAATGGGAAAAATAAAAAAGAAACAGGAAACAAAAAGAGAATGAAACAGAAAAAGAAAAAGGGAAACAAAACACAAGCATAAATGGGCCGTTGAGTTTTGGGCGCCCTGTGCGTACCTTAAACTATATACCGCCTTGTGCGGGAAATAGGATTTTTTGTTACTACATGGGCAGGAAAAAATGGGTTGACTTTACGGGGCCATAGTGCGCGCGACCCATATACAAAATTCTGCACGAATTGTTTTTGCATGAACATAGAAGATTTAGTACCACATCTGATAGAAAAATAATAATCTATTTGCGGTGAACGGATGAAAAAATCAGAGAAACGCACCTTGCTTTATTAGTGTTAGTATTAGTATTAGTATTAGTATTAGCATTAGTAGGTATCGATATAGATAAATTGCTAGCACACATGCCCGTGCTTTGCAACGGGATAATAAAATTGCATGCCTCTAGCTCATTATAAGAATCGATCAAGACCCCCACATGTCCGTATTCTCTTGTATTGGCACGTACATAATTTATTTCAATTATAATTACCATCATATTCTCTTTTATTACCACATGGAAGTTAATAAGTTATGGTGTCCTTTATTTTGAACAAGCCGACTTAGCTCGATGTGCCAGATGCGGAGCAGGCCCAGTATGGGAGTGATCGAACACACGACCTCAAAGACCAGACCACATATCGATAGCCACTCAAACAAACGCGTCATGTTAACCAATGGTCAGCGTGAATATTAAAGAATATAATGCAACGTCGAAACATTTTTATTTATTTGTTTGAACTTTTCAAAAACTGATAACTATGTATTGCCAAATATACTTGGCAACATGAACATTTTCCAAATTACAAACATTTTTTTTCTAAATTTCATACATTTTTGGACAAAGCAAGAATAAAAAAATTGAATGGAACATTTCCTGAAATTCACAAACATTTCTTAAAAACAAGAACCTTTTATCAAACTACGAACATTTTTTAAGTTGCAAACAATTTTTAAAAATAGGAACATGTTTTGAAGATTCAGAAGAGTTTTAGTAAATTTTTTTCTTTAATGAAAACATTATTTTCAATTTTTGAACTTGTCGCGAAAACAAAATATTTTTCAATTTGGAACATTTTTAAAATGCATTTTTCTAAACATTGATTTTTCTAAAAAATACCATCATTTTTTAACAAATGGGAATATTTTTTCAATTTTGAACTGTTTATGCCACAACAAAAAAATTCACACATTTTTATTATAGGAACACATTTATGTAATTCGTAATTTTTTTACGAAATTTTGAATAAAAATGAAATTGTGAACATTTTTTGAAAATTTTGAATTTCAGAAAAAAGGAAAAAAAATAGACTTAGAATGAGCAAAATAAAAAAAGTAAATGGAAAGCAAAAAGAGAACTAAACAGAAAAAGAAATATGGAAACAAAAACAAGCATATTTTCCGAATTTGGAACATTTTTAAAATGCATTTTTCGAAATATTGATTTTTTAATAAAATAAAGTCATTTTTTCATAACTGGGGATATTTTTAAATTTTTTAGCACAACAAAAAAATTGAAATATTTTTTATAATAGGAACACATTTATGTAATTCGTCATTTCTTATGAATTTTTGAATGAAAATGAAATTGCGATTTTTTTAGAAAATTTTGAATTTCAAAATAAAATAAAAAAATAGACTTAGAATGGGAAAAATAAAAAAGAAATAGGAAACAAAAAGAGAATGAAACAGAAAAAGAAAATGGGAAACAAAACACAAGCATAAATGGGCCGCTGAGTTTTGGGCGCCCTGTGCGTACCTGAAACTATTTACCGCCTGGTGCGGGAAATAGGATTTTTTTGTTGCTACATGGGCAGGAAAAAATGGGCTGACTTTACGGGGCCATAGTGCGCGCGGCCCATATACAAAATTCTGCATGAATTGTTTTTGCATGAACATAGAAGGTTTAGTACCACATCGGATAGAAAAATAATAATCTATTTGCGGTGAACGGATGAAAAAATCAGAGAAACGCACCTTACTTTATTAGTAGGTATTGATATCCGGATTGGCTAGCCGACCCGGTCTTTGTACTGAAGAAGAACAACAAATGGCGCATGTGTATTGATTATACCATCCTCAACAAAGCTTGCCCCAAAGATCAATTCGCCTTGCCAAGGATTGACCAAGTGATAGACTCCACAGCCGGATGCGAGCTGTTGAGTTTTTTGGATGCATATTTGGGGTACCAGAAGATCAAGTTGAACCCGGTTGATAGGCTGAAGACCCCTTTCATCACACTATTTGGAGCCTTGTGCTACCTTACGATGACGTTCGGCTTGAGGAATGCCGGTGCCACATTTCAGTATTGCATGCAGAAGTGCCTCCTCAAGCAGCTCGGCAGAAACGCCCACGTCTATGTGGACGATGTTGTGGTGAAGACGGAGAAGCGTGGGACCCTCCTAGAAGATCTCAAAGAAACTTTTGAAAATCTGCGTCGATTTCAGATCAAGCTCAACCCAGAGAAGTGCGTGTTCGGAGTACCAGCTGGCCAACTCCTCGGCTACCTGGTCTCTGAATGCGGCATCGAGTGCAACCCTGTGAAGATCAAGGCCATCGAGAGGATGGAGAAGCCTACCAGACTGAGAGACGTCTAGAAGTTCACCGGCTGCTTGGCATCCATCAGCCGCTTCATCAGTCGGCTAGGCGAGAAGGCCCTTCCCCTATACCAGCTCCTGAAGAAAACCACTCACTTCGAGTGGAATGACAAGGCGGATGAGGCTTTTCTCCATCTCAAGAAGATGTTGACCACACCGCATGTCCTGGCCGCGCCGGCTGCTAAGGAGCCCATGCTCGTTTACATCACCGCCACTAGCCGGGTGGTCAGCACAGTCATAGTAGTTGAGCGCAAGGAAGACGACAAGGTTCTGCTGGTTTAGAGACCGGTGTATTATCTGAGTGAAGTACTGTCGGCTTCCAAGCAAAACTAGCCCCACTACCAGAAGATGTGCTATGGTGTGCACTTTATCGCTAAGAAGTTAAAGCCATATTTTCAAGAGCACCCCATCATGGTTGTTTGCACTGCCCCACTTGCTCAGATCATTGGCAGCCGAGATGCTTCAGGCCGAGTGGCCAAATGGGCCATCGAGTTGGCTCCCCACACCATCTTCTACCAGCCTCGCACCACCATCAAGTCCCAATCGTTGGCCGACTTCCTCATCGACTGGGCCAAGACCCAGTACCTGCCTCCAGCGCCGGACTCCACCTATTGGCGGATGCACTTTGATGGTTCGAAGATGCACACCGGTTTGGGAGCCGACATTGTCCTCACCTCTCCCAAAGGCGAGAAGCTCAGATACACACTGCAAATCCATTTTACCGCCTCCAACAATGTGGCCGAGTACGAGGCACTAGTACACGGACTCCGGCTTGCCAAAGTGCTCGGCATTCACCGGATTCTGTGCTACGGTGACTCCTACTTGGTGGTCCAGCAGTCGTCTGGCGACTGGGACGCCAAGGATGCAAACATGGCAAGCTACCGCTTCCTCGTCCAGCAACTCAGCGGATATTTTTAGGGTGTGAGTTCCTTCACGAGCCATGAAGCGACAACAAGCCAGTCGACACCCTAGCACAGATCGGCTCCACCTGTCAAGCAATACCAGACGGCGTCTCCCTCCAGTGCCTCCGCAAGCCGTCGATCAAGCCTTCTCCAGAATCAGAATCTATCTTCGTGCCGGTTGCTCCTGGAACAGTCGGATCCGACTCAAAGGCTGCAACAGTCGGCTTAGGGACTTCGGCAGGCGGCCCGGGGACTGCAGCAATCGACTCGGGGACTTCAGCAGTCGGCTCGGGGACTTCAGCAGTCGGCTCGGGGACTTTAACAACACAACAAGCGGCGGCCGACTCCAACCCGCCACTTCCCAACACAACCGCCCTCGTACAAGTGGCCATAGTGGCGGTAGAAGAAATTCAAGCACCATCATGGGCAGAGCCCATCCTCAAGTTTCTGGTGAACAAAGAACTGCCAACCGACAAGATCTCGGCCCGACAGGTGCAACGTCGGGCATCAGCATACACCATCGTCAACAGGGAGCTTGTGAGGTGCAGTGTCACTAGTGTGTACCAGCGTTGCGTAGAGCCGGAGAAGGGCCAAGCAATCCTCAAGGATATCCACCAAGGCGAGCGCGGCCACCACGTGGCCTCAAGATCACTTGTGGCCAAAGCTTTTCGCCACAGTTTCTTCTGGCCGACTGCTCTAGAAGACGCCAAAGACTTGGTCAAGAAATGCAAAGGGTGCCAGAAGTTCAGTTCCAAGCAACATCTGCCGGCTTCTGCACTCAAGACCATTCCCCTCGTCTGGCCTTTTGCTGTCTGGGGACTGGACATGGTGGGACCGTTCAAGACAGCACGCGGCGGCACGACTCATCTGCTCGTCGCTATGGACAAATTCGCCAAGTGGATAGAAGCAAAGCCAATTAAGAAGCTGAATGGTCCGACTGCTATGACTTCCATCGTAGACATCACCACTCGATACAGCATACCGCACAACATCATCACCGACAATGGCACAAATTTCGCCAAAGGCGCCTTGGCCCGTTTCTGTGCGACGCAGGGCATCCGACTGGACTTAGCGTCTGTTGCCCATCCACAGTCAAACGGCCAGGTTGAGCAAGCAAACGGCCTCATTTTGTCTGGAATCAAGCCCCAACTGGTCGCGCCTCTGGAGCGTTCGGCCGGCTGCTGGCTCGACGAGCTGCCGGCCATCCTTTGGAGTGTGCGCACCACTCCGAACAAGTCAACTGGCTTCATGCCCTTCTTCCTTGTATATGGTGCCGAGGCTATCATCCCAACTGACATCGAGTTCGACTCACCTCGCATCACCATGTACATGGAGGCGGAGGCAAAGGAAGCACGAGAAGACGGTGTTGATCTGCTGGAAGAGGGCCGGCTGTTGGCACTCAGTCGGCCCGCCATCTACCAGCAGAATCTACGCTGATACCACAGCCGGAAGGTCAAGCCAAGATCCTTCCAAGAGGGAGTCCTTGTGCTCCAGCTGATCCAGCGAACAGCCGGCCAACACAAGCTCTCGGTCCCTTGGGAAGGCCCTTTCATCATCAGCAAAGCCTTGGGCAATGACTCCTACTACCTGATCGATGCCAAGCAGCCCAGGGCGCGCAAGAGGGACGACTCCGGCAAGGAAACAGAGCGCCCATGGAATGCAAGTCTCCTTCGAAGATTTTACAGTTGATGCAGTATGTACCATGCTACCTTTTGTATTAAGTACAAAGACTTCGGGTCCCTCGAGAGCTACCCCTTTTATCTATATGATAAGTATTATGCCTATGAATTTGTTATTTCATTCCTCCGCCTGAAATCAGGTTCGACTAGTCGGCCTGGGGGCTTGCCGCCTTGTACTCTGTCGGTGTGTCCTGCAGCAAGGTTGGAAAAAGCGGTAGGCGTAAGCGAGGCGGTTGGCCTTCGCCTAGTGCCTAGGCGGTGCTTAAGCGCCCTAGGCGCGGCCTAGGCGGTAATATAGCTTCTACTATCGGGGTTATTGGGGTTATTATATGTGTATTGATGTTAATTTAGGGCAGATAAATAAGTTAACTACTAGCTACTACCATTTGAATGTGTCATGTTTGGTATTTTGGTGCAATATGGCATGATTTCTCGCTTGGGTAAACAATTTGTTGCTTACCCTGCCTAGACTTCCATTTATGCCGTAGGCGAGGCATTTGGCCATCGCCTAGTGCCTAGGCATGCCTAAGCGCCTCCTAGGCACTGCATTTTCCAACAGAGCCTGCAGTCGGACGAGTAATGTGCAAGCACTTAAGCCCTCTCTTGCCACAAGCCACAGCTTGCAGAGCGGCTGTTCGCTTGGCAAGAGTTAAAGGCAAGAAACAGTGCTCACATGAAAAATGGCTAAGGATCAAAGCATCTACATAGGACAAGCCGGCCCTTCGCCTCACCGACCGGCTACTGTGCAGCCGGCCAGCCGGCTTCCTACTTAGCTTGCAATATTCCTATCGGCCAAAGTACTTGTCCTCCCATAATGGTGAAATACTTGACCAGACCGCAGTCCGTAGAGTGGCTGTCCGGACGGCAAGTAGGAAACCGTGGGAGGGCAGCAAAGGAAAAAGCCAAGGAATAAAAGGCAAGAAAAGTCGGAACTCGGCAAAAGCACAACTTGTGCATGAAATAGTTTACATACCAAAAGGCCATCGGCCAATATTCAACATAGTTTGAGTACATCCCGCGGGTGGAATTGTGCAAATTCAACAAAAGTTCGTTGAGAAGACTACTAAGCAGGAAAAGCTATGATAAATCGGAGGCCTAGACCAAAGGGGCGGTAGGCGAGTCGGGCAGGTTGGTAGAGTCGAGGGCACCGGCTGGTGGAGTGGCCGGCTGGCGAGTCTCGGCTTGGCCGATTTCAGCAACGGTCGGCGTGCTTGCACATGGATCGGTGCTGGAGGCGCGGTCAAGTTGAGGCTGGCCGTCTGCTCCGACCTCCGGCGCGCCGTCTTCATCATCCTCGTCTTCCCCTTCGTCGCTGGAGGCGATCTCCTCTGCCGAGTCTTTGCCATCATCCAGGTTCAGTCCGAACCATTCTGGCGGTGCCTCGACGCTGTTCTCTTTCAGCTCAGGGACGAAGTCGCTGGTATTGGTGTACTCGGCGATCACTGCCGCATGGATAGTAAGGTCGCGCTCCACCGCTGCCAGCTCGGCGCTGGCTACCTGCCGAAACGTGGCCAACTAGGCTAGATCTAGCCCAGGATACCACGCCTTGGCGAACTCCAAGGCCCGCCACGCTCCTGCTCGGGCCGCGGAGCCCTTCCACACCTCAAGATGGCCGGCAGACACTTCCAACCAGTCGGCTGTCCGATTGGGCATGCGTGGGGCTTGCCTGTCTAGCCAGAGGGTAGAGACTGCCTGAGCCCCAACACGCTGCAGCCAACGGAGCATCCGGTGGGCCGGCTGGAGACGAGCTTGAATTCTCAGGAGCTGCTCGCCAAGGGTCCGAGGGGCATCGACAGCAATCAGCGCGCCTCCCGCCCTTCGCTCCTCGCAGCGAGCCTCAATGGCCTGGTTGGCGGTGGCAGAATGGCCAGGGAAGAAGTCTGCGCAAGCAAACAATAAGTCAGGAGTCAGAAGCTAGAAGTCGGCTCGCTCGACAAGCCGGCAGTTGGGAAAAGAGAAGAAAGCTCACTGTCGACTATGTCTTCGATCTGGCCGTAACCAGCAGTCAGTGCCGCCTCCGTCTTGGCCCAACCCGTGCGCTCGGTCTCGAACTCGGCCAGGAGCTTGGCCTCCTTGTCCTTCGCCTGCTTCAGGGCCGCCTTGTGAAGCTCCGTCTGGTCCTTCAGTTCCTTGGCCAGGCGATCACGCTCCTGGGCCACCTTGTTGCACTCGTCCTCCTTGGCATGCAGTGCGGTGTTGGCTTCGCCCAGTTGCTGCTGCAAGACGTCGTTGGTCTCTGTAAGAGCAAGAAAGGAAAGATATCAACAAATCAAGAAAGAAGAAAAGTAACTACCGGAAGATCCGACCCGACTGCTCAGCAGTCGGCTTGCATCTCGAGGACTATAGCCCGCGGGTGCGCTGACGCGCCCCCGCGGAGAAAAGAAGATGAAGTGCTTACTCTGGCTTTCTGTCAAATTGGCGGTCCGTCGGTCCAGCTCCCGGTCGTTGGCGTTGAAGATGGCTGCCCGGATGTTGTGGTAATCCTGCAACACAGAAACAGAAAGATAAGTGAGCCAAAGCTCAAAGCCCAATATGAAGTTCCAGGCCGCCTGCTCAGCAGCCGGCCCAGAACTCGGGGACTACACCCAGTGGGTGCATTGGCGTGCCCCCACCGAAGATTACAGGAATCAAAAGCAAAAAACAAGTCACGTACCCAGACGATGACCCGTGTTTTCCCGAACGCCTTCATGCACTGCGAGAGGGCAGCAGCTTCGGCCTTGAAATCGGCCTCAACATCTTGTGCCGCCTTGATCAAGGCGCTCGTCCCGCCCCCGTGCACCCATCCTGCCGATGCGGCGCTGGTTGCATCGGCTTCAGGGGCCGACGAGCTAGCGCTCCTGACCTCCATCGGCCTTGGTGCCGATGCCGCATTCTCCATCCGACAGCGCACTAGAGTGCGGGCCGTAGGAGCCGAGCCCACCACCAGCTTGCCTCTGACTGGCATCACCAATGGGGCGGCCGGCTGGCTGCCCTGCGCATCCGAAGTTGGCGGTTGCGGAGGCACTTCCACCTCTGGCAAGACGACGTTGCCGCCTTCCCTCTCCATGACCGGCTGCTCATCACCGGCTCCCCCAGCCGAAACCAAGAACTCAGGCGCCAGTGGTGCAGAGCGTAGGGGGGTGATGAGCTGCGGGATCTGTTGGCGTGCGGCATCCTCTGCCCCTCCCTTGGTCGCGGCGTTGGCTTGGGCTTGGCCACCGCGTCCGCGTCCGCTTGCGCCGCCTTGTCGGCCTCCGCCTTCTTGGCGGCGGCTTCCTTCTCCTCCCACACCTCCCGTGCGTTCCTCTCATGCGCCTCCCGGAGATCGGCAGCCGGGTCTATACGACGGTTGTTGGTGGAGCCCTCCGCCGTTCTCACGACGGAGGCTGAGGTCAACCGCTCAAGAGAGAGTGGGGCCCTGCTCAAGAGAAGGGTGGGAAGGAGACACAGAAGGACTCGGCAAGGTGAATTTTTTTTAAAAGAAGACACAAGAAAGGCTGAGGACTTACGCCGATACGGAGTCAAAAACCTAATTCCACCGCCACAACCTTCTGTACCCGTGAGATCCCATCTTGGGGCCTGTTCCGGAGCTCCGCTGGAGGGGGCATTGATCACGGAGGGCTTCGACATCAATACCATAGCCTCTCCGATGATGTGTGAGTAGTTTACCTCAGACCTTCGGGTCCATAGTCATTAGCTAGATGGCTTCTTCTCTCGTTTTGGATCTCAATACAATGTTCTCCCCCTCTCTTGTGGAGATCTATTTGATGTAATCTTCTTTTTGCGGTGTTTTTGTTGAGACCGACGAATTGTGGGTATATGTTCAACTTTATCTATGAACAATATTGAATCTTCTGAATTGTTTTATGTATGATTGGTTATCTTTGCAAGTCTCTTCGAATTATCAGTTTGGTTTGGCCTACTAGATTGGTCTTCCTTGCAATGGGAGAAGTGCTTATCTTTGGGTTCAATCTTGCGGTGTCTTTTCCCAGTGACAGTAGGGGCAACAAGGCACGTATTGTATTGTTGTCATCGAGGATAACAAGATGGGGTTTATATCATATTGCATGAATTTATCCCTCTACATCATGTCATCTTGCTTAAAGTGTTACTCTGTTCTTATGGACTTAATACTCTATATGCAAGTTGGATAGCGGTTGATGTGTCGAGTAATAGTAGTAGATGCAGGCAGGAGTCGGTCTACTTGTCTCGGACGTGATGCCTATATACATGATCATACCTAGATATTCTCATAACTATGCTCAATTCTGTCAATTTCTCAACAGTAGTTTGTTCACCCACCGTAAATACTTATGCTCTTGAGAGAAGTCATTAGTGAAACCTATGGCCCCCGGGTCTATTTTCCATCATATTAATCTTCCAACACTTAGCTATTTCTGGCGCCGTTTTTATTTTACTTTCTTTACTTTGCATCTTTATCATAAATGTACCAAAAATATTATCTTATCATATCTATCAAATCTCACTCTCATAAGTGACCGTGTAGGGATTGACAACCCCTTATCGCGTTGGTTGCGAGGATTTATTTGTTTGTGTAGGTGCGAGGGACTCGTGCGTGGCCTCCTACTGGATTGATACCTTGGTTCTCAAAAACTGAGGGAAATACTTACGCTACTTTGCTGCATCACCCTTTCCTCTTCAAGGGAAAACCAACTCAGTGCTCAAGAGGTAGCAAGAAGGATTTCTGGCGCCGTTGCCGGGGAGTCTACGCAAAAGTCAACATACCAAGTACCCATCACAAACCCTTATCTCCCGCATTACATTATTTGCCATTGGCCTCTCGTTTTCCTCTCCCCCACTTCACCCTTGCCGTTTTATTCGCCATCTCTTTTTCGTTCGCCTTCTTCCCGTATGTATCTTTGTTTGTGTTTCCTTGTGCCTTCTATATGCTTGCATCTTCGCTTGCTGAAAATCTATTGATATTGATCCACTTAAAGTGTTCTACTTGGATCATCTTTGATCGTTATCCGCTTGTCCTGAAACCCCAACTAGCCTAGTTGATGGGAAATCTTTAGATGAGCATGCTCATTTTGTGCGTCATCGTTTGTCTGAAAAAGGGAAGCTCTTATGGTATCATATAAATAGTTTGCTATGCTATGCTTGGAATCTTTGTGAAATTTGTGATTTTACTTGTTGCTCTAAGAACCGTAAAAAACACCTTCCCTACCTATGTGAGTTCAATGATAATGAAATCTTATCTTCTTATGCAAAGGGTGTTTATAGCTACTATGATATCGAACAAATTGAAGAATTTGTCATTTTTAAGGGTGCTCATGAAGTTGCTACTTTGATTGAAAAGTATGATTTTACTCTCAACAAATCTGAAAATTCCGTCATACTTAAATATTGCAATGAAAACTTTGCTCATAATGTTTATGTCCAAGAATTTGTTGAAAGAATGACCGTTGCTTTGGAAGAAAATAATGATATGCATGAATCTATAGATAATGATGATTTTGATGATTTGGTTGAAATATCCCTTGATGAACATGATGCTTGCTATTCTTGTGGCCATGATGCCAATATTTATGAAGACGAATTTTCTATAGTTCCTGATGTTAAAAATGAGATTGTTGCTATTGCACCCATGCTTGATAGTTCCCTCGATGAAAAGCATGATTTCAATGATTTTACTATAAATTCTCTTGATGTCAATTGTGCTAATAATATGCAAAACCCTAAGCTTGGGGATGCTAGTTTTTCTATGTCTACTACTTGTTGCAATGATCATGATTGGGGTGATTCTTCTTATGATCTTGAAAATTTATTTAATCCCCATGATGAATATGAGATTGATAATATTGTTTGCAATAATATTGAAAGTGATTTTGGAAGAGTGTCAACTTTAGATCCCACATATTTGGAGAATATTCAATCTTATGAAATTTTTGATAAAAGTGGGTTTGGAGAGGTCATGACTTTAGTTAATGTCAACTTTGCATGCATGTGGATCATGTTGAAAATATTTTATGTGATAGCTATTTTGTTGAATTTGATCATGATCCCACATGTAATTATTATGAGAGAGGAAAATATGGTCATAGAAATTTTCATCATAATAAATTACCACTCGTTATGTTGAGATTGCTATTGTTTCTTTCCGCTTCCTTGCATATGCTAGTTTTTGCTTGCTATGATAATTTGTTTGCCTATAAGATGCCTATGCGTAGGAAGTATGTTAGACTTAGATGTGTTTGTCACGTGTTTCATGATGCTCTCTTTGTGCTTCAATTCTTGTCTCTCATGCGAGCATCATTAAAATTATCTATACCTAGCTAGGGGCGTTAAATGATAGCACTTGTTGGGAGGCAACCCAATTTTATTTTTAGTTTTTTTCTTTTTGCTTCTGTTTAGGAATAAATATTTGATCTAGCCTCTTGTTAGGTTTGGTTTTATGTTTTAGTTAGTGTTTGTGCCAAGTTTAACCTATAGGATCTTCTTGGATGATAGTTATTTGATCTTGCTGAAAATTGCAGAAACTTTCTGTTCATGAAAATAACTGTTAAAAATCACCAGAACGTGATAAAATATTGATTCCAATTGCTGATGATCAATACAAAAATTATAATTCGTCCTATTTTGGATGAATTTTGGAGTTCCAGAAGTTTGCGTTAGTTACAGATTACTACAGACTGTTCTGTTTTTTGACAGATTCTGTTTTTCGTGTGTTGTTTGCTTATTTTGATGAATCTATAGCTAGTAAAATAGTTTATAAACCATAGAGAAGTTGCAATACAGTAGGTCTAACACAAATATAAATAAAGAATGAGTTCATTACAGTACCGTGAAGTGGTGTTTTGTTTTCTTTCGCTAACAGAGCTCGCGAGATTTTCTGTTAAGTTTTGTGTTGTGAAGTTTTCAAGTTTTTGGTGAAAGATTTGATGCATTATGGAACAAGGAGTGGAAAGAGCCTAAGCTTGGGGATTCCCATGGCACCCCAAGATAATTCAAGGATACCAAAAAGCCAAAGCTTGGGGATGCCCCGGAAGGCATCCCCTCTTTCGTCTACTTCCACCGGTAACTTTACTTGGAGCTATATTTTTATTCACCACATGATATGTGTTTGGTTAGAGCGTCTTGTATGATTTGAGTCTTTGATTTTTAGTTTACCACAATCATCCTTGATGTACACACCTTTTGAGAGAGACACACATGATTCAGAAATTATTAGAATACTCTATGTGCTTCACTTATATCTTTTGAGTTATATAGTTTTTTCTCTAGTGCTTCACTTGTATCTTTTAGAGCACGGTGGTGGATTTGTTTTATAGAAACTATTGTTCTCTCATGCTTCACTTAGATTATTTTGAGAGTCCTACAAAACAGCATGGTAGTTTGCTTTAACAATAATAGGCATTCAATACTAGTAAATAAAAAAGAAAAATTCATATGAGTGTGTTGAATACTATGAGAAGTTTGATGCTTCATAATTGTTTTGAGATATGAAGATGGTGATATTAGAGTCATGCTAGTTGAGTAGTTTTGAATTTGAGAAATACTTGTGTTAAAGTTTGTGATTCACGTACCATGCACGTATGGTGAACCGTTATGTGATGAAGTCAGAGCATGATTTATTTATTGATTGTCTTCCTTATGAGTGGCGGTCGGGGACAAGCGATGGTATTTTCCTACCAATCTATCCCCCTAGGAGCATGCACATAATACTTTACTTTGATAACTTGTAGATTTTTGCAATAAGTATATGAGTTCTTTATAACTAATGTTGAGTCCATGGATTATACACACTTTTCTTCCTTCCACCATTGCTAGCCTCTCTAATACCGTGCACTTTTCGTCGGTATCATCACCCACCATATACCTTCCTCAAAACAGCCACCATACCTACCTATCATGGCATTTCCATAGCCATTCCAAGATATATTGCCATGCAACTTACCACCGTTCCGTTTATTATGACACGCTCCTTCATTGTCATATTGCTTCGCATGATCATATAGTTCACATTGAATTTGTGGCAAAGCCACCGTTCATAATTCTTTCATACATGTCACTCTTGATTCATTGCATATCCCGGTACACCGCTGGAGGCATTCACATAGACTCATATTTTGTTCTAAGTATTGAGTTGTAATTGTTGAGTTGTAAGTAAATAAAAGTGTGATGATCATCATTTTTAGAGCATTGTCCCAAGTGAGAAAAGGATGATGGAGACTATGATTCCCCCACAAGTCGGGATGAGACTCCATACATAAAAAGAGGCCATAGAAAAAAAGGCCCAAATAAAAAAATGAATGAGAGAAAAAAGAGAGAAGGGACAATGTTACTATCCTTTTACCACACTTGTGCTTCAAAGTAGCACCATGATCTTCATGATAGAGAGTCTCCTATGATATCACTTACATATGCTAGTGGGAATTTTTCATTATAGAACTTGGCTTGTATATTCCAATGATGGGCTTCCTCAAAATACCCCAGGTCTTCGTGAGCAAGCGAGTTGGATGCACACCCACTTAGTTTCTTTTGTTGAGCTTTCATATACTTATAGCTCTAGTGCATCCGTTGCATGGCAATCACTACTCACTCACATCGATATCTATTGATGGGCATCTCCATAGTCCGTTGATACGCCTAGTTGATGTGAGACTATCTTCTCCTTTTTGTCTTCTCCACAACCACCATTCTATTCCACATATACTGCTATGTCTATGGCTCACGCTCATGTGTTGCGTGAAGATTGAAAAAGTTTGAGAACGTCAAAAGTATGAAACAATTGCTTGGCTTGTCATCGGGGTTGTGCATGATTTAAATATTTTGTGTGGTGAAGATAGAGCATAGCCAGACTATATGATTTTGTAGGGATAACTTTCTTTGGCCATGTTATTTTGAGAAGACATAATTGCTTAGTTAGTATGCTTGAAGTATTATTAGTTTTATGTCAATATTAAACTTTTGTCTTGAATCTTTTGGATCTGAATATTCATACCACAATTAAGAAGAATTACATTGAAATTATGCCAAGTAGCATTCCACATCAAAAATTCTGTTTTTATCATTTACCTACTCGAGGACGAGCAGGAATTAAGCTTCGGGATGCTTGATATGTCTCCAACGTATCTATAATTTTTTATTGCTCCATGCTATATTATATTTTGTTTGGGACATTATTGGGCTTTATTATACACTTTTATATTATTTTTGGGACTAACCTATTAACCGGAGGCCCAGCCCAGAATTGTTGTGTTTTGCCTATTTCAGAGTTTCGCAGAAAAAGAATATCAAACGGAGTCCAAACGGAATGAAACCTTCGGGAACGTGATTTTCAGAACGAACGTGGTCCAGAGGACTTGGACCCTACGTCAAGGCATCAACCAGGAGGGCACGAGGTAGGGGGGCGCACCTACCCCCAGGCGCGCCCTCCACCCTTGTGGGCCCCCTGTTGCTCCACCGACGTACTCCTTCCTCCTATATATACCTACGTACCCCCAAACTACAAGATACTGAGCCAAAAACCTAATTCCACCAGCGCAACCTTATTTACCCGTGAGATCCCATCTAGGGGCCTATTCCGGAGCTCCGCCGGAGGGGGCATCGATCACGGAGGGCTTCTACATCAATACCATAGACTCTCCGATGATGTGTGAGTAGTTTACGTCAGACCTTCGGGTCCATAGTTATTAGCTAGATGGCTTCTTCTCTCTTTTTGGATCTCAATACAATGTTCTCCCCCTCTCTCGTGGAGATCTATTCGATGTAATCTTCTTTTTGTGGTGTGTTTGTTGAGACCGATGAATTGTGGGTTTATGATCAAGTTTATCTATGAACAATATTCGAATCTTCTGAATTCTTTTATGTATGATTAGTTATCTTTGCAAGTCTCTTTGAATTATCAGTTTGGTTTGGCCTACTAGATTGATCTTTCTTGCAATGGGAGAAGTGCTTAGCTTTGGGTTCAATCTTGCGGTGTCCTTTCCAAGTGACAGTAGGGGCAGCAAGGCACGTATTGTATTGTTGCCATCGAGGATAACAAGATTGGGTTTATATCATATTGCATGAATTTAACCCTCTACATCATGTCATATTGCTTAAAGCGTTACTCTGTTCTTATGAACTTAATACTCTAGATGCATGCTGGATAACGGGTGATGTGTGGAGTAATAGTAGTAGATGCAAGCAGGAGTCGGTCTACTTGTCTCGGACGTGATGCCTATATACATGATCATACCTAGATATTCTCATAACTATGCTCAATTCTGTCAATTGCTCAACAGTAATTTGTTCACCCACCGTAAATACTTATGCTCTTGAGAGAAGTCACTAGTGAAACCTATGGCCCCCGGGTCTATTTTCCATCATATTAATCTTCCAACACTTAGCTATTTCTGGCGCCGTTTTTATTTTACTTTCTTTACTTTGCATCTTTATCATAAAAATACCAAAAATATTATCTTATCATATCTATCAGATCTCACTCTCGTAAGTGACCGTGTAGGGATTGACAACCCCTTATCGCGTTGGTTGCGAGGATTTATTTGTGAGGGACTCGTGCGTGGCCTCCTACTGGATTGATACCTTGGTTCTCAAAAACTGAGGGGAAATACTTATGCTACTTTGTTGCATCACCCTTTCCTCTTCAAGGGAAAACCAACGCAGTGCTCAAGAGGTAGCAATGACTGCTGAACATCAGCACGCCTCGGTGCTTTGGCCCATCGCCTGGTGCGGTTGGTGCGACTGAGGAGCTTGCGCCTGCCCTATCGGAAGGCGGCGAGCGGCACGACGCCTCCTCCTCCTCTTCCTCCTCCTCGTCATCATCTGACCAGTCTTCCACGCCTCCTCCTCCTTCGAAGCCACCCGCTCCACCACCACCTCCTGTGGCATTGTCCTCCAGGGTGGCTGCCCCCAAGTCGGGGTCCGCCACGTCGCTTGCGTCCCGGTCCGGCATGTAGTCGACATTGGCCTCCAGCTGGAGGGGCAGGACCTACATCATGGCTAAGCTGGTCAGCCGACAAGAGAGAAGCTGGCAAGAGAGAGGCCGACAAGAGAGAAGCCGACAAGAGAGAGGCCGGCAAGAGAGAACCCGGCAAGAGAAAAGTAAAAGAGCCGAGAGCTTACAATAGGTGGCGGATTTGCACGGGAGTACGACCACTTGCCGAACTGCCATCCCTTCGGCTTGAGCTTGATGTTGACAATCTCGTTCAGCAGATAGGACACCTCGGCAGTCGACATCTCCTTGGTGCAAATCCGGCATGGGTCGTGATGCCCACTCATCTGGCTTATGATGTGGGGCCGGCCTTGGAGCGGGAGGACTCGGCGCACCACGAAGGCGAGCAGAAAGTTGGCCGCCTTGAGGCCCTCCGACTCCTTCATCACCTTGATGCGGGTGATGGCGGCGGAGGCATCGGGCGACAGCGGCTTCGGCTTGAAACCCCAGTTGGTGCAGGGCTCGGCAGGCAGACCGGCTACGTACTCCGGTAGGTTGATGAAGTCGATCACCGGGTTGACTTTCTTCACGTAGAAATACGACTTCTGCCACAGCTTCACCGACTGTATCAGCTTGATGGTCGGGAAGGCGTTTCTCGCACCCGGACGCCGCATAGCGATGAAAGCACCACACTGAGTCGCCTCCTTCCTTGCGGAGGTGCCAAGCTTGGTGTAGAAGAAAGCCCCCCAAAGCTCGACGGTGGGGAGGATGCCGAGGTACCCCTCGCAAAGGGTGACGAAGGCCGACAGCAGCACCACCGTGTTCGGTGTGATGTGGTGCGGCTGAAGTCGGTAGAAGGCGAGGAACGAGCGGAGGAAGCCGCTCGCCGACAGGCCGAAGCCGCGGAGGAAGCCGCTCGCCAACAGGCCGAAGCCGCGGAGGAAGTGCAAGCGGAAGATGATGCGCTTGCCTTCCTCCGGCACCGGCGAGATCTCATCAGCGGGCGGCATGCGCATCTTGATGTAGCCCGCGCCGGGCAGCCACCGCGTGTTGCAGAGGAAGGTGAGATGATCTTCATGGACGTTGGATCCGTCCCAGTCGCCGGAGCGCTCCATGACGGCCTGAGCTCGACGAGGACGAGCGGCGGTGACGAGCGCGAGAGCTCTCCGTGAAGCAGAGAGAGAGCTTGAGGAGGAGAAGCTCGAAGGCAACGCTGAGCCGCGGCAGCACTTCGACGGAGCGCGGGTGCAGCGGCGGCAAAGAAGAGGCAGAAGCAAGAGGAGGCAAGGGAGGGGAGAGCGCGCGTGCCTTTGCCGCTCCTCTCCTCCCCCAATTTATAGCCCCCGGCTACGAAGCCGAGGGGGCGGGGCATGGGGTTGTGGGATTAACTGCGCCCACGTCCCCACGACCCCGCATTTACCGCGCGGTAAAGGCGCATGGGATCCCAACCGCCCCGCCACGACCGCAGTAGATCTGCACGCGCGCCAAGGCCCGGTAGTGGCGGGCCCGACCTGTAGCATGTCGTCATGCTCGTGGGCTGGCAGGCCGGCCTGGCTAGCTCATGCCGCGTGCCGTGCGAGTGGCGAGCGGCAAGCCTAGATGCCTAGCTAGCGCGCCACCTAGTTCCCTCCTTGGCAGTTCAAAATCCATCAGGCGGCCGTCTGCCGCACCCGACTCCTAGCAGTCGGCATTCCAGAAGACGAACAAGACAAGCAAACAATACTACACAGAGTTGGAAGCTGCTGGGGCACCCCGCCTCGTCAGCTGCAGCGAACCACTAGCTTCGGGCACTACCGCCAGAGTTATTGGCCATGGGTAGCCTCATCTGCCCCCCATGGCATTTCAATACATCATGGCCAACTACGCCCCTCAGACCTCCATGCATGACCGCTGCCTTCTTGAGGCCGGCTGGTCCGAGCATCCGGCTTCCGGAAGGCGGCTGACCCCAGGAGACGGCCACGAAGCGGGCCGCCTCCTAGCAGGCCGCCTCCAGAGAGGCCGGCTCCTAGCAGGCAACTCCAAGCACCCTCAAAGTATGCACCCTCTTGGGCACGACGGGACGGGGCGTGGTTACAGCGAAGCCTGCCACCCCTGAATCCAGGGCGGGTCGTGGCCACAGTGCGCCGTACCAGCCGGAGATCTCTTGGGCAGAGCGGAACTGTGGCCCCTCCGCCCATGACATCACCCAAGTCAGAAGGGCCATTCCTCCACGACGGGCTGTCGGTACGGCCCGCAGACGGCGGGCCCTACCTGCCAGCAAGAAGCTAGAAGGCGGCAAGCCTGGCCAGCCAGCCGAGGGGAGGCCGGCACCCAGAAGGCAGCCCTCCCCGTTCCTAGGAGTTTGTGCGCCATTAACCAGAAGGGACGGGGAATGGCTACAGTGAACGCTCGCTAGGCGGCGGGACTTTAGCCATGCCTTCCCCAACAAAGCAAGCATCATTAGAGGCATGGCTACAGTAACAAGCAGCCAGCAGGACCCGCAAGTGGCGGGCGCGGCCTGTCGCCTAAGTACAAGATAGCCGGCGGGGCCCACCGGTCGGCAGGCCCCAGCAGCCAGCGGAGAAGCCGGCCACAAGAGACACTGACGGCTTGAGCGTACAGCCGGCCGGTTTACCATTGTACCCCTAGGGGGTAGGCCTATATAAACCCCCCAGGGCACCCATGCAAAGGGTTCAGATCCTTAGACTACACAACCACATACATAGAGAGAGAAGAGAGCTAGCCTTGCCCTTCTTCCTCCTCTAGCGAACAGATCAAGGAGCAACTTGTAGCTACTTGTTGATATAGTGATCATGCGGAGACCCCGTAGAGCAGGACTAGGGGTGTTATCTCCTAGGAGAGCCCTGAACCTGGGTAAAGTTCGCCGGCGTACGTGTCTACGCCTCATCCCGCTTCCTGGCACCGACGACGTCTTACTATCCCCCACCATGATAAGCCAACCGTTGGCATATGTCGCACCAAAACCCCGACAAAGATCATATAGTAATCTTATGGTAGGTGATGACACCACATAAGGAAAAGTATAATTAGATAATTTTATTAGATATTGACAAATATAGCATTAGTCAATGATGCAACTCATGAAAGAATTAATAAGGGAAGAGAAGATTCGCATATAAATATACTATCCTAGAAATCTTTTGTGATTGTGAGCCCCCATCAAAATATTATATGCCAAAATTGTTGACGTTGGACAAGGAAGACAACTTAATGATTTATGTTTGTTTATATTCACATAGAAGTCATATTGTCATGGATCCTTTAACATGTGGTGCGTGCTCCTATCTTTGCTAGCCAAAAATTCCACACTAAGTAGAGATTGTTGGGGATCGCAATATTTCAAAAAAATTCCTACGATCACACAAGATCTATCTAGGAGATGCATAGCAACAAGATGGGAGAGTGTGTCCACGTACCCTCGTAGACTGAAAGCGGAAGCGTTTAGTAACGCGGTTGATGTAGTCAAATGGCTTGACTATCCAACCGATCCAAGTACCGAACGTATGGCACCTCCGTGTTCAGCACACATTCAGCATGATGACATCCCTCGAGCTCTTGATCCAATTGAGGACAAGGGAGAGTTCCGTCAGCACGACGGCGTGGCGATGGCGATGATGAAGTTACCGGCGCAGGGCTTCGCCTAAGCACTACGATGATATGACCGAGGTGTGTAACTGTGGAGGGGGGCACTGCACACGGCTAATAGAAGACTTGATGTGCCTTTGGGGTCCCCTCTGCCCACATATATAAAGGAGGGAGGGAGAGAGGCCGGCCCTCCTAGGGGCACTCTAGGTGTAGGGAATCCTACTAGGACTCCCAAGTCCTTGTAGGATTCCCTTTCCTTTTCGGAGTAGGAAAGAAGGAAAGGAGGGAGAGGGAGAAGGAAAGCGGAGCCGCGCCCCCACCCCTTGTTTAATTCGGTTTGGGTAGGGGGGAGGCGTGCGCCACCTCGTGGCCCTTCTTCCCTCTCGACACTAAAGCCCAATAAGTCCCATTAACTTCCCCCAGCGAATTCCCATAACTCTTCGCTACTTCGAAAAATACCCGAATCACTCGGAACCATTCCGATGTCCGAATATAGCCTTCCAATATATTGATCTTTACCTCTCGACCATTTCGAGACTCCTTGTCATGTACGTGATCTCATCTGGGACTCCGAACAAATTTCGGTCATCAAATCGCATAACTCATAATATAAATCGTCATCGAACGTTAAGCGTGCGGACCCTACGGGTTTGAGAACTATGTAGACATGACCGAGACACATCTCCGGTCAATAACCAATAGCGGAACCTGGATGCTCATATTGGCTCCTACATATTCTACAAAGATATTTATTGGTCAAATCGCATAACAACATACGTCATTCCCTTTGTCATCGGTATGTTACTTGCCTGAGATTCGATCGTCGGTATCATCATACCTAGTTCAATCTCCTTACTGGAAAGTCTCTTTACTCGTTCCGTAATGCATCATCCTGCAACTAACTCAATAATCACATTACTTTCAAGGCTTATAGTGACGTGCATTACCGAGAGGGCCCAGAGATACCTCTCCGATACTCGGAGTGACAAATCCTAATCTTGATCTATGCCAACCCAACAAACACCTTCGGAGATACCTGTAGAGCATTTTTATAATCACCCAGTTACGTTGTGACGTTTGATAGCACACAAGGTGTTCTTCCGGTATTCAGGAGTTACATAATCATAGTCAGAAGAATATGTATAAGTCATGAAGAAAGCAATAGCAATAAAACTTAACGATAATTATGCTAAGCTAACTGATGGGTCTTGTCTAATGATGTGATCCTGTTCATCAAATGACAACACATGTCTATGGTCAGGAAATTTAACCATTTTTGATTAACAAGCTAGTCAAGTAGAGGCATACTAGGGACACTCTGTTTTGTCTATGTATTCACACATGTACTAATTTTCTGGTTAATACAATTCTAGCATGAATAATAAACATTTATCATGAGATAAGGAAATATAAATAACAACTTTATTATTGCCTCTAGGGCATATTTCCTTCAGTCTCCAACTTGCACTAGAGTCAATAATCTAGTTCACATAGTCATGTGATTTAACACCAATAGTTCACATCTTTATGTGATTAGTTCACATTACCATGTGACTAATACCCAAAAGGTTTTACTAGAGTCAATAATCTAGTTCACATCGCTATGTGATTAATAGTGAAAGAGTACAAAGGAGTGATCATGTTTTGCTTGTGAGAGAAGCTTAGTCAATGGGTCTGTCACATTTAGAGCCGTATGTATTTTGCAAATTTTCTATGTCTACAATGCTCTGCATGGAGCTACTCTATATAATTGCTCCCACTTTTAATATGTATCCAGATTGAGACTCAGAGTCATCCGGATCGGAGTAAAAGCTTGCATCGACATCTCTCTTTACGACGAACTCTTTATCACCTCCATAACCGAGAAATATTTGCTTAGTCTTCTAAGGATAATTTTGACCGCTGTACAGTGATCCACTATTGGATCAATATCATACCCCCTAGCCAAACTCATGGCAAGGTACACAATAGGTTTGGTACACAACGTAGCATACTTTATAGAACCTATGGCTGAGGCATAGGGAATGATTTTCATTCTCTTTCTATTTTCTGTCGTGGTCGTGTTTTTAGTCTTACTCAACTTTACCCCTTGCAATACAGGCAAGAACTCCTTCTTTGAATGTTCCATTTTGAACTACTTCAAAATCTTGTCAAGGTATGTACTCATTGAAAAATCTTATCAAGCGTCTTGATCTATCTCTATAGATCTTGATTGACAATATGTAAGCAGCTTCACCGAGGTCTTTCTTTGAAAAACTCCTTTCAAACACTCCTTTATGCTTTCCAGAAAATTCTACATTATTTCTGATCAACAGTATGTCATTCACATATACTTATCAGAAAGGCTGTAGTGCTCCCACCCACTTTCTTGTAAATGCAGGCTTCACCGCAAGTCTGTATAAAGCTATATGCTTCGATCAACTAATCAAAGCGTATATTCCAACTCCGTGATGCTTGCACCAGTCCATAGATGGATCGCTGGAGCTTGCACATTTTGTTAGCACCTTTAGGATTGACAAAACCTTATGGTTGTATCATATACAACTCTTCTTTCATAAATCCATTAAGAGATGCAATTTTGACATCCATTTGTCATATTTCATAAAATGTGGCAATTGCTAACACGATTCAGACAGACTTTAAGCATCGATACGAGTGAGAAAATCTCATCATAGTCAAAACCTTGAACTTGTCAAAAACCCTTTTCGACAAGTCGAGCTTTGTAGATAGTAAGACTACTATCAGCGTCCATCTTCCTCTTGAAGATCCATTTATTCTCAATGGCTTTCCGATCATCGGGCAAGTCCACCAAAGTCCACACTTTGTTCTCATAGATGGATTCTATCTCAGATTTCATGGCCTCAAGCCATCTGTCAGAATCTGGGCTCATCATCACTTCCTCATAGTTCGTAGGTTCATCATGGTCTAGTAACATGACTTCCAGAACAGGATTACCATACTGCTCTGGTGCAGATCGTACTCTGGTTGACCTACAAGGTTCGGTTGTAACTTGATCTGAAGTTTCATGATCATCATCATTAACTTCCTCACTAATTGGTGTAGGCATCACTAGAACTGATTTCTGTGATGAACCATTTTCCAATTCGAGAGAAGGTACAACTACCTCATCAAGTTCTACTTTCCTCCCACTCACTTCTTTCGAGAGAAACTCCTTCTCTAGGAAGGATCCATTCTTAGCAACAAATCTCTTGCCTTTGGATCTTTGATAGAAGGTGTACCCAATAGTTTCCTTTGGGTATCATATGAAGACGCATTTCTCCGATTTGGGTTCGACCTTATCAGGTCGAAGCTTTTTCACATAAGCATCACAACCCCAAACTTTTAAGAAACGACAACTTAGGTTTCTTGCTAAACAACAGTTCATATGATGTTGTCTCAACGGATCTAGATGATGCCCTATTTAACGTGAATCGGTAAAAGACATCATAGATCGCACCATATCTAATAAAGTACAGTTACGATGTTCGGACACACCATTACGCTGTGGTGTACCAAGTGGCGTGAGTTGTGAAACTATTCCACATTGTTTGAAATGATGCCAAACTCGTAACTCAAATATTCTCCTCCACGATCAGATCATAGAAACTTTATTTTCTTGCTACGATGATTCTCCACTTCACTCTGAAATTCTTTGAACTTTTCAAATGTTTCGGACTTGTGTTTCATTAAGTAGATATACTCATATCTACATAAATCATCTGTGAAGGTCAGAAAATAACGATACCCGCCGTGAGCCTCAACACTCATTGGAATGCATACATCGGTATGTATTGTATCCAATAAGTTATTGGCTTGCTCCATTTTTTCAAAGAACGGAGTTTTAGTCATCTTGCCCATTGCTACCTCTTGAGCATGCGTTGGTTTTCCCTTGAAGAGGAAAGGGTGATGCAGCAAAGTAGTGTAAGTATTTCCCTCAGTTTTTGAGAACCAAGGTATCAATCAAGTAGGAGGCCACACGCAAGTCCCTCGTACCTACACAAACAAATAAGAACCTTGCAACCAACGCGATAAAGGGGTTGCCAATCCCTTCACGACCACTTGCAAAAGTGAGATCTGATAGAGATGATAATATTTTTGGTATTTTTAAGATAAAGATTAAAAGTAAATATTGCAAAGTAAAAATAGATTGGAAACATATATGATGGAAAATAGACCCGCGGGCCATATGTTTCACTAGTGGCTTCTCTCAAGATAGCATAAGTATTACGGTGGGTGAACAAATGACTGTCGAGAAATTGATAGAATTGAGCATAGTTATGAGAATATCTAGGCATCATCATGTATATGAGCATCACGTCCGCAACAAGTAGACCGACTCCTGCCTGCATCTACTACTATTACTCCACACATCGACTGCTATCCAGCATGCATCTAGAGTATTAAGTTCATAAGAATAGAGTAACACATTAAGCAAGATGACATGATGTAGAGGGATAAAAGAGGGATAAACTCAAGCAATATGATATAAACCCCATCTTTTTATCCTCGATGGCAACAATACAATACGTGTCGTTTCCCCTACTATCACTGGAATCGAGAAACACAATATTGAACCCAAAGCTAAGCACTTCTCCCATTGCAAGAAAGATCAATCTAGTAGGCCAAACCAAACTGATAATTCGAAGAGACTTGCAAAGATAACCAATCATACATAAAAGAATTTAGAGAAGATTCAAATATTGTTCATAGATAATCTTGATCATAAACGGATCTCGACAAGCACATCGAAAAAGAGTTACATTGAATAGATCTCCAAGAAGATCAAGAGAACTTTGTATTGAGATCCAAAGAGAGAGAACAATCCATCTAGTTAATAACTATGGACTCGAAGGTATGTGGTAAACTACTCACACATCATCGGAGAGGCTATGGTGTTGATGCAGAAGCCCTCCGTGATTGATGCCCCGTCCGGCGGAGCACTGGAAGAGGCCCCAAGATGGAATTTCACGGGTACAGAAGGTTGCGGCGGTGGAAATAGGGTTTTGTGGTGCTCCTGGATGGTTTCGGGGTACGTAGGTATATATAGGAGGAAGAAGTAGGTCGGTGGAGTCACGAGGGGCCCACGAGAGTGGGTGGCGCTGTCAGTGTCAAAACCGGCGGATCTCGGGTAGTGGGTCCCGAACTGTGCGTCTAGGATCGATGGTAATAGGAGACAGGGGACACGATGTTTACCCAGGTTCGGGCCCTCTCTATGGAGGTAATACCCTACTTCCTGCTTGATTGATCTTGATGAATATGAGTGTTACAAGAGTTGATCTACCACGAGATCGTAATGGCTAAACCCTATAAGTCTAGCCTATGTGAATATGGTAATGAGTATCCTCCTATCCGGACTACGCTCTCTGGTTTATATAGACACCGGAGAGATCTAGGATTACATGGAGTCGATTACATTAGAGCGAATCTACATAGTCGGTTGCCAAGCTTTCCTTCCACGCCAAGTAGAGTCCAATCTGGACACGGGTACATTCTTCGGTCTTGATGTCTTCATAGCCCATCAGTCCGGCCCACGGATAACAGGTCGGACGCCCGAGGACCCCTTAGTACAGGACTCCCTTAGTAGCCCCTGAACCTGGCTTCAATGACGAGGAGTCCGGCGCGCAGATTTGTCTTCGGCATTGCAAGGCGGGTTCCTTCCTTCCGAACTGCAGAATATTCTTCGGATGTAGTAAGTATATCCGGACCTGTGCATATAATTGCAGAGAATATAATATTCCATGAGTCCAATTTGCTGATAGTTGTTTATGACGTCGTATCACGCCTGCCCGGTTACTATTTCCAACCGTTGGCTAGCACGTCGCCCCACGTCTCGGGATGTGGATTTACTGGCACGTCTTGTCAAGGTAGAGATCGT
This sequence comes from Triticum aestivum, assembly GCF_018294505.1. Taxonomy (NCBI): domain Eukaryota; kingdom Viridiplantae; phylum Streptophyta; class Magnoliopsida; order Poales; family Poaceae; genus Triticum; species Triticum aestivum. The sequence goes on along the minus strand of NC_057809.1, from coordinate 568,931,337 downwards.
GTCCCCTTATTCACGGGATTTTTATTAATGCAGGCGTGGGTAACCCAACCGTCCCCTGGGTACAACTCTTTGGGGATATGTAAGTTTCGAGACCCAGGTGGAGACGCTTAGTATTTGGGGTCTTTATATAGGGACCCAGTCTCGTCTTTTTCTTTTGCGCTTGCTTCTTCCTCAACCCCAGCCACCTCGAGTTCTCACCCTCGGGGTCCAATCTCCTCCAGCCCCAATCATGTCCGGATCCAGCCATCCAGGCCGGTGGGTGGCTTCTTCTGTCGCGGAGGAGGATATCGCAAAGCTCCGCGCGGCGAGGTATCTGACCGCAGAAATCCTTCATCGGCTTCCCACAAAGGGGCAGGTTATTCCTACCCCCAAATCCGGCGAGAGGGTAGTATTTGTGTCCCACTTCCTCCATGGGTTAGGGTTCGCGCTTAACCCCTTCGTCCGGGGGCTCATGTTCTACTATGGGCTAGATTTTCACGATCTGGCCCCTGACTCTATTCTCCTCATCTCGACATTTATCGTCACGTGTGAGGCTTTCCTCCGGACTCCTCCGCGCTTTGGTTTGTGGCTCAAGACCTTTGACGTGAGGCCGCAGGTGACAGAGGAGGAGCAAGGAGAGTGCAGCAGCGCCATAAGAGGCAAGCTTGCCAGCGGAGTTTGGTTTGAAGGATCTTTCGCGAAGTCTTCCGACCTATGGCAGCAGGGGTGGTTTTATATCAACGAGCCGCGGGGCTCCAAGTGGGCGGCTACACCTGCATTCCGACCCGGCCCTCCAATTCAGCTTGCTTCATGGATCAATAAGGGATTGGACCGGGGATCCGTCAATGAAGTGCAGACTCTACAAAGTCGCATCTAAAGCTTTATCGAGAAGGGCATCAATCTTGTCAACATCATTCAAGTAATGCTAGTCCGCTGGACCCTGCCATGTCAGCTGAGGCCTCTCCGTATGTGGGAGTTTAATCCAAAAGGGCAGTGGACTCTTTAGCACTTCTTCGGCACCACACACGAAGGAATGTGGAAATTGTATTTCGGGGAACGAGAGCAATGGTCGGACACCACTGAAGATGTTGGCCTTGACTGCAATCATCCGGACACTGCGGTAAGTATTCAACCTCCGAACACCTTCCATTCAAGCGTCTCTTGACAAGATACTGAACAATCCGTCCCTATAAAGGACTGGATAAAGAAAGCAGTGTTAATCTGGTGTCCGGCGCCCCTTCTCGAAGACTCTGCGACCGCCCTGCTGACGAGAATGCTGATAGCGACACCGTACCCAGTGTCCACAGAGGGGGGCGAGAGCAGGGAGCCCAGAGGTGATATCCGCCCTGAGGATGAACTAGACGCTGTGTTCGGGGAAACCGAAACCTCTTTGTCCAAGGGCAAAGGTGCAGAGGAAACCCTCCATGGCAAAAAGAGGGCCGCTTCCTAAGATCAGGAGGGGAAGCCTTCCAAGAGAGGAAAAATGCCATCGTCGGGGGGCTTGGGCCGGGCAAGCGATGCTACCGTAGTACTTTATGACGAGGACGAACCTCTGGCCAAACCGTAAGTGAAGCTGGGGCACTTTTAAACGTACCTCATTCTTTTCCTATTAGTGAAGTAATCATCTGACATATGTACATCCATGCAGGTTAATGCCTGGTGTTTCTCAATCGTCCTCCTCCTCGGGAGACCTTCTTCCGGAGATGATGGAGAGTGACACGTCTTCTCCGGCCTCCTCGCCCAACAGGGGGGACGATACCAAGGTGTTGTTCCGAGGGGCTCCTCCCGATCGTCAAGTAGTGCAGGAAACGAAGAAGGCGTTACCCGAAGGTGGTGCCTCTATCACTCAGGGTTCGGGAATCAAGAATGACGGCCCCGAACCGTCCGGTTTATAGCCGGAGACAATTTTGGAGGCGAGTAAGCGGATTCCGTCAAAGGAATGTCGTACTTCGGTGGAGGTTTCCGAAGACCCCGGAGCGCCGGAAAAGCTGGCGGACATGTCACGACAAGCGTCCATTTAATAGGAGCACCATGCCTTGATGGTTACGGTGGTCGAAAGGGTTCTATCCGTCTAGAGCGGACTGAACAAGGCCTTCTCAAGCCTTCTAAGAGGTTTTGAGGTTTGTGATGTAGTTTTGCCAATTGAATAATATTGGCAGAATGCACCTGTTGTATATGCAGTAGCCCCTGAGACTCGGGTTGCCTTCCGGAGGAAGCGATCGGAGGATCAAAAAGATATGCTTAGGTACTAACCTTGATTTAACTTGGAATACAGGCTGTCTTTCTTCCTGCGGCTACCCAAAATACGGAAGTGGCCGAATTGTAGCGAAAGCTCGATATTGCCGAAGATGACATTGCATTGATCAATAGGCATCTTGACCACTCGCAAGGTATATATTTCGAGCATTCCTTACACCAATGTGTTTATTATTTAGGCCTGATGCTGAAAAGAGTTTTATATGAAATGTGCATGAGTGCAGATGGTGCTGCCGCCGTTGAAGCTCTTCGTGCGGAGCTAGCCCGGGCCAAGGAGCAGGCCCGGTGTAGTGATGCGGCTGCCGAGAAGGCATCGACTGAGCTAAGAGCCGAACAAGCAGCTCAGCGCCGAAATGAGGAGAAAATATCCACACCGGCGCTTGAATTGAAGAATACTGCCAGCAGCTGTGAATACCTTGAGAAGGAGAATAAAGCCAAAATGGCTGAACTTGATAAGGCCATACGAGAGGCGAGTGAAGCTCGGTCTAAATCTAGGGCAACTCGTGAAGAGATTCGGTAGGCTAAGGATATAGCGGCCGATAAGCCCTTTTTGCTTCAGACTAAGTTTGGCGACCCGGACTATGCTCAGCTGGAGTTCTCTGGCTGAATTTTTGGACTTGCCAAAGAGTTCTTTTGATGCGGCGCAATTTTACCAAGCACAAGAGGGGTATGCAATGAAGAAGCTTTTCTGGTCACAATTTGGCGCATCAATGCGCCCTCTGTTGCTGAATGAAAAGATGTCCCAATGGGCCGAGCTTCATAGGATATCCGGTGACGCCATGAAGACCGTCACAATCCGGTTGTGGCCGAATGAGCACGTTCCGAAGAGCTACTTTGGCCTGGTGCGGCGTCTTGTTGATGCAGTGCCACGTATCGATGCCGCGAAGCGGTCGGCATGCATTAAAGGTGCACGGATGGCCTTTGCTCGAGTTAAGACGTTCTGGGGGAAGATGAAGGCCGTCGATGTTGCGGCGAAGAGTCCGCCCAAGGGCAAGGACCGTAGTGAGTCGGAGCATTATTTTGAAGACGTCCTGGAAGCCGCCTGCCTGATAGAGCGTCAATTCTCGAAGAACATAATGTTCGAGTGAGGTGTATTAGAATTGTAAAAGACAATTTTATAATTGATCTATTTTTATATTTTTGCTCAAAATCTTGAATTCCTCCTATGCGGGCGTTCTAATATAATCTGAAAGTTTTCCAGTCGTCGGCTTCAGCCCCCTCGTAGGAAGTACGGGGGTGTTCGAAAAAGCATTTGTCACTCTTTATCCAACATCTTGGTCCGTGAAGGAGGTGATAATGCAGCGAACCAGGCAATCGGACTATAAGGCATTAACACTTTCACTTAGCCATAGAAGTTTTATGGTGGGACTCCGACATAGCCCCTAGTATGTATGCGGCATATAGTGCCTTACATATTTGATCTGAAAAAGATCCCTCGTGTGACACGGAGAATCGCTAAGGATTCCAAGAAGTCGTCAAGTGGTTGACCAGCTCTCGCCGCATCATGACAGTCAGTTTTTGGCTTTCTCTACCGAGGTGCTCATCCAGTTTAGACCAGGGCACAATCACAGTAGTTCTCCCTTTACTACCCTAGCCGTTAGAACAGAACGTAGGGTAGCAAGCACATGAGACGGGCAACCCAACTATTGACCCAAGACAATGATTCGGAGTTGATGCATATAAGGCCTAACTTGCGACGCCGAAGTATGCTATAGAGCTGTTTGGACTTTTACTAGCAACTCATTCGTTCCCATACCAAGCCCCTGGCAGGGCCGAGGTGCATCTGCAAAGCAGCCGTTGAGGCCGTACTCATTTTTGAAAGAGTATGAAAGATTAGTTCGGATGAGGTTTACTGGGAGCGGAGCAATATGCCAATGATAAATTTATGTATATATAAAAAGGAAATCTTAAACCCGGCAATTTGACATGCTCGGGGTCGGGAATAGAGGAAAAAGGGCATAGTACAGGCTCGGAATGAAGAGTGCGGTCTTCAAAAAGTTATTTTGGACCTCTTGTCGCACGTCTGCGCCGCCCATCCTTGAGGAGGGGAATCCTTAATGGAAGTAGCCCCTTAGGTGAGTGTACGGATCCGAACTCCGATAGAGTCCGTTGTAGATGTTTTCCTGTTGGTCACCTATTCATAAGAGATGATACAGAAAAATAAGGAAAACAGATAAAAACGTTACGGGAATGCTTGCAGGGTTGTCCGTATTGTGCTTCAGCCGATGCCCATGGTATGTTGAGTGCGTAGTGATGTATGTGTGGTGTAAATCTTGCCGGTATAGTAGGTGGGTGGCGGAAACCGAACTGCTATTTCCGTTCCGGGAGCGATCGAACTTCAGAGGGAAACTATTTCTGGCCCCTGGTGTTTGGCTGGCGAGCCACTCCGTCGTCTTTATCGCCTGGTGGCCTTCTCCCTTTGTGATCGGTGTTAAGCTTGCCTGCCTGCTTGAGGACCCAACAGTCTCTGTTGGTATGATTAGCTGGCTTATCAGGGTGACCGTGAATCTGACAAGGTCGGTCCAATATCCTGTCAAGGGTGGATGGTCTATCCTTGTTTGCCTTTAGTGGCTTCTTCCGTTGACCGGGTTTTGGATTGTGAAATCTGGCGTTGACCGCTGTGTCACGTAATCTTTCAGTATTATTGCGACTGTTGTGTTTGGTTCGTCGTGGCTTACCATTACCGTCTCGGATTTCAGAAGTGCCCGGATCGCTGGCGTTGTTGCTTTTACGAGCGAGCCAGTTGTCTTCTCCTGCACAGAAGCGAGTCATTAAAGAGGCAAGGGCTGTCATGGATTTGGGTCCTTCCTGGCCGAGGTGACGCCCTAGCCATTCATCCCGGACGCTATGTTTGAAGGACGTAGGGCTTCTGCGTCCGGACAGTCGACAATTTGGTTCTTTTTGACTAAGAACCTAGTCCAGAGCTCCCTGGCTGACTCGCCGGGCTCCTGGATAATATGACTCAAGTCATCGGCATCTAGTTGCCAGACATAAGTTCCTTGGAAGTTGTCTCGAAAGGCGTCTTCCAAATCTTCCTAGTTGCCAATAGAATTTTCTGGCAAACTGTTCAGCCAGTACCGAGCTGGCCCTTTGAGCTTGAGTGGTAGGTATTTAATGGCATGAAGGTCGTCTCCGCGAGCCATGTGAATATGGAGGAGGTATTCCTCAATCCATACCGCGGGATCTGTTGTTCCATTGCATGACTCGATGTTAATGGGTTTAAACCCGTCTGGAAATTCATGCTCCATTACCTCGTCAGTGAAGCAGAGAGGGTGTGCGTCTCCTCTATATTGGGCCACACTATGAAGCACCTCCGGCGAACTCCGTTTACGTTGTTCAGACCGGGCATGGTCTGTTCTGTTGTGTCCAAATAGGTAACCATTATCACTGGTCGGGGCATGTCCCCGCGATCTGTATATTGATTTTGTGTGTCCTGTTCTACCCTCCAGGTCTTGTTGGATGTCACGAGTATTCCCCCGACCTATTTCGTTCTTGTTTTGATTGCCGGATGGGTTGGTCTGGTGCCCTGCTTGGGCTGCTGCTTTATCCGGGCCGAACTGTAGTCAGCCTACCGCATTATTCGATGGTGGTGTGGGCTCCAACGCCATGCCATCGTATTGAGGGAGCCATCTACCCTTGGGGTGGCTTTTGTTTGGGCTGCTAAGGCTGTATTCTTCGGCGGCCAAGACCTTGGTCCATCTATCATTGAGCAAATCTTGGCTCGCTTGAAGCTGCAGCTGCTTCGTCCTTAGGCTCCTTGCAGTGGCTATGAGCCGGCCTTTAAAGGGCTCCTACTCGCGAGGTTACTTAGGCATAATAAAATCCTCATGGCCAAGGATCTCCTCTTCCTCGGAGAGTGGGAGATAATTTCTATCCTCTGAATCTCCATATGTGGCTTGTTCGTCATGGTTGTCTTGCCCGCCCTCCTGTTCTTCCTATTCGGATCCTACCTCAACAGGGTCTTCATTGTCCAGAGTGTTATCTTCTCCGATGCTAGTATTGTTTTTTCTTGAGCGACGTGACTTAAGGCGGCGCAGGATGAGCTGGTGTTCGGACTGTGTACCAGGAGATTTGTCCTCAACTGGGTTTGCCTTGTCATCATCGAGAGTGTCGTTGGGTGTGTCTACCATACACATGTCATGCCATGAAGTGGCCAGCCCGCGTCTAGCGGGTAGTGAGTTTTGGCCTTTCCCCTCATCGTCATCCATACCGTCGATGTCTTTGGAGCAGGGGTCTAGTGTGTTGGTTGGGTCTTCGATAGTGTCTATGAAGTGGGTGGCGGGTGGAGAGCAAAATTCTCAATAATCTACCGCAAGTTCGAACCGAACATAGTTCGGCGGAGAGTCACCTGCCAGGGATAGGTTTTTTAGTGAGTTTAGTACGCCGCCCACGGGCGAGTGTTGGAAGACGTCTGCGGCCCTGAACTTGAAGACCGATAACCGATTTAGTTCGGTATCCGCGGACTCACAAGGTTCGGAACTTGTCACCGGAGACAAGCTCGAGGCTCCGTTGGTGCAGATATCATATGAAGTAAAATTTGTGTGCGGCTCAAACGCCGCGGGATCAGCAGCCTCCGTGACGGGGTTGAGCTTCCCATCTTCGGATGACTCGATCTGCACCAGATCTAAGGCCGGAGTTGTTGCAGGAGCTATCTCCTGGATGGGGCCCGACGACAGGTTTAAGCCATGCTCATCGGGGCGAAGGGGAGCGGCGGCCGTGGTCTCAAATCCATTGAAGATCAAGTCTCAACGGATGTCCACGACGTAGTTCAAGCTTCCAAATCTAACCTGATGGCCATGGGCATAGCTATCGATCTACTCCAGATGGCCGAGCGAGTTGGCCCGCAGTACGAAGCCTCTGAATACGAAGATCTGCCTAGGGAGGAAGGTTTCTCCTTGGACAACGTCATTACAGACGATCGAAGGGGCCATCGAACCTTTCGTCAACGGCACAGTGGAACTCTCAATGAAAGCACCAATGTCGATGTCAAAACTAGCGGATCTCGGGTAGGGGGTCCCAAACTGTGCGGCTAGGATCGATGGTAACAGGAGACACGAGACACGATGTTACCCAGGTTCGGGCCCTCTCTATGGAGGTAATACCCTACTTCCTGCTTGATTGATCTTGATGAATATGAGTGTTACAAGAGTTGATCTACCACGAGATCGTAATGGCTAAACCCTAGAAGTCTAGCCTATGTGAATATGGTAATGAGTATTCGCCTATCCGGACTACGCTCTCTAGTTTATATAGACACCAGAGAGATTTAGGGTTACATGGAGTCGGTTACATCAGAGGGAATATACATAGTCGGTTGCCAAGCTTTCCTTCCACGCCAAGTAGAGTCCGATCCAGACACGGGTACAGTCTTCGGTCTTCATGTCTTCACAGCCCATCAGTCCGGCCCATGGATAACAGGCCGGATGCCCGAGGATTCCTTAGTCCAGGACTCCCTCAGGCGCGCCCAGGGGGCAGGCACGCCTCCCTACCTCGTGGCCTCCTCGGTTGTTTCTTGAAGTCCACTCCAAGTCCCGTGGATCACGTTTGTTCCAAAAATCACGTTCCCAAAGGTTTCATTCCGTTTGATATTCCTTTTCTAGGAAACACTGAAATAGGCAAAAAAACACCAATTTGCACTGGGCCTTGGGTTAGTAGGTTAGTCCCAAAAATAATATAAAAGTGTATAATAAAGACCATTAAACATCCAAAATAGAATATATAATAGCATGGAACAATCAAAAATCATAGATACATTGGAGACGTATCACCCATGAGGCATGGTTCGCAAGTATCAAATGATTCATAATTAGGTGATTCCAAAAGCCCATCTGTATGGAGTTTCTTCATGCGCTTTACACCAATATGACCTAAATGGCAGTGCCACAAATAAGTTGCACTATCATCATTAACTTTGCATATTTTGGCATCAATATTATGAATATGTGTATTACTACGATCGAGATTCAGTAAACCATTTACATTGGATGTAAGACCATAGAAGGTTTTATTCATGTAAACAGAACAACAATTATTCTCTGACTTTAAATGCATAACCGTATCACAATAAACATGATCCAATCATATTCATGCTCAACGCAAACACCAAATAACATTTATTGAGGTCCAACACTAATCCTGAAGATAGAGGGAGTGTGCGATGGTGATCTTATCAACCTTGGAATCACTTCCAACACACATCATCACCCTACCCTTAACTAGTCTCTGTTCATTTTGCAATTCCTATTTCGAGTTACTAATCTTTGCAACTGAACCGGTATCAAATACCCTGTGGTTGCTATGAACACTAGTAAAATACACATCAATAACATGTATATCAAATATACCTTTCACTTTGCCATCCTTCTTATCCGCCAAGTATTTGGGGTAGTTTCGCTTCCAGTGACCATTCCCTTTGCTATAGAAGCACTCGGTTTGAGGCTTAGGTCTAGCTTTGGGTTTCTTCACGGGAGTGGCAACTTGCTTGCCATTCTTTCTTGAAGTTCCATTTCTTTTCCTTCGCCCCTTTTCTTGAAACTAGTGGTCTTGTTAACAGTCAACACTTGATGCTCTTTCTTGATTTCTACCTTCGCCGATTTTAGCATCGCGAAGAGCTCAGAAATCGTTTTCGCCATCCCTTGCATATTATAGTTGATCATGAAGTTCCAGTAACTTGGTGACAGTGACTAGAGAACTCTATAAATCACTATCTTATCTGGAAGATTAACTCCCACTTGATTCAAGCGATTGGAGTACTCAGACATTCTGAGCACATGCTCACTGGTTGAGCTATTCTCCTCCATCTTGTAGGCAAAGTACTTGTCAGCGGTCTCATACCTCTCGACTCGGGAATGAGTCTAAAATACCAATTTTTGCTCTTGGAACATCTTATATGCTCCGTGGCGTTCAAAACGTTTTTGAAGTCCCTGTTCTAAGCCATAAAGCACGGCGTACTAAACTATCAAGTAGTCATCATACCGAGCTTGCCAAACGTTCATAACGTCTGCATGTGCTCCTACAATAGGTCTGTCACCTAGCGATGCATCAAGGGCATAATTCTTTTGTGCAACAATGAGCATAATCCTCAGATCACGGATCCAGTCAGCATCATTGCTACTTTCATCTTTCAACTTATTTTTCTCTAGGAACATATCGAAAATAAACGGGGAGCTATAATGTGAGCTATTGATCTACAACATAATTTGCAAATACTATTAGGACTAAGTTCATGATAAATTAAAGTTCAATTAATCATATTACTTAAGAACTCCCACTTAGATAGACGTCCCTCTAGTCATCTAAATGATCATGTGTTCCATATCAGCTAAACCATGTCCGATCATCACGTGAGATGGAGTTGTTTTCGATGGTGAACATCACTATGTTCATCATATCTACTATATGATTCACGTTCGACCTTTTGGTCTTAGTGTTCCGAGGCCATATCTGCATATGCTAGGCTCGTCAAGTTTAACTCGAGTATTCCGTGTGTGCAAAACTATCTTGCACCCGTTGTATATGTTAGCATAGAGCTTATCACACCCGATCATCACGTGGTGTCTCCGCACGATGAACTGTAGAACCAGTGCATACTCAGGAAGAACACTTATACCTTGAAATTTAGTGAGGGATCATCTTATAATGCTACTGCCGTACTAAGCAAAATAAGGTGCATAAAAGATAAACATCACATGCAATCAAAATATGTGACATGGTATGGCCATCACCATCTTGTGCCTTTGATCTTCATCTCCAAAGTACCATCATGATCTCCATCGTCACCCGAATGACAACATGATCTCTATCATCTTGATCTCTATCAATGTCTCATCACATGGTTGTTTCACCAACTATTGCTTTTGCAACTATTGCTATCGAATAGCGATAAAGTAAAGCGATTATATGGCGCCTGCATCTTATGCAATAAAGAGACAACCATAAGGCTCCTTCCAGTGGCCGACAACTTTAACAAAACATGATCTTCTCATACAACAAATTATATCACATCACGTCTTGAGCATATCACGTCACAACATGCCCTGCAAAAACAAGTTAGACGTCCTCTACTTTGTTGTTGCAAGTTTTACGTGGCTGCTATGGGCTTCTAGCAAGAACCGTTCTTACATACGCATCAAAACCACAACAATTTTTCGTCAAGTGTGCTGTTTTAGCCTTCAACAAAGGACCGACCGTAGTCAAACTCGGTTCAACTAAAGTTGGAGAAACAGACACCCACTAGCCACCTGTGTGCGAAGCACGTTAGTAGAACCAGTCTCATGAACGCGGTCTTGTAATGTCGGTCCGGGCCGCTTCATCCAACAATACCACCGAATCAAATTAAGACATTGGTGGTAAGCAATATGACTATTATCGCCCACAAGTCTTGGTGTTCTACTCGTGCATATAACATCTACGCATAGACCTGGCTCGGATGCCACTGTTGGGGAACACAGTATTTCATAAAAATTCCTACGATCATGCAAGATCTATCTAGGAGATGCATAGCAACGACACGCAAGAGTGTGTCCACGTACCCTCGTTGACCGAAAGCGGAAGCGTTTAGTAACGCGGTTGATGTAGTCGAACATCTTCACAATCCAACCAATCCAAGTACCGAACGTACGGTACCTCCGTGTTCAGCACACGTTCAGCACGATGACGTCCCTCAAGCTCTTGATACAGATGAGGACGAGGGAGAGTTCCGTCAGCACGGCGGCGTGGCGACGGTGATGATGAAGTTACCGGCGCAGGGCTTCGCCTAAGCACTATGACGATATGACCGAGGCGTGTAACTGTGGATGGGGGCACCGCACACGTTTGCTACCTCTTGAGCATGCATTGGTTTTCCCTTGAAGAGGAAAGGGTGATGCAGCAAAGTAGCATAAGTATTTCCCTTAGTTTTTGAGAACTAAGGTAACAATCCAGTAGGAGGCCACACACAAGTCCCTCGTACCTACAGAAACAAATAAGAACCTTACAACCAACACGATAAAGGCGTTGTCAATCCCTTTACGGCCACTTGCAAAATTGAGATCTCATAGAGATGATAAGATAATATTTTTGGTATTTTTATGATAAAGACTAAAAGTAAAGAAAGCAAAATAAACGGCGATAGAAATAGCTAGTTGGCGGGAGATTAATATGATGGAAAATAGACCCGGGGCCATAGATTTCACTAGTGGCTTCTCTCAAGATAGCATAAGTATTACGGTGGGTGAACAAATTACTGTCGAGCAATTGATAGAAAAGTGCATAATTATGAGAATATCTAGGCATGATCATGTATATAGGCATCACGTCCGTGACAAGTAGACCGACTCCTCCCTGCATCTACTACTATTACTCCACACATCGACCGCTATCTAGCATGCGTCTAGAGTATTAATTTCATAAGAATAGAGTAACGCATTAGGCAAGATGACATGATGTAGAGGGATAAGCTCAAGCAATATGATATAAACCCCATCTTTTTATCCTCGATGGCAACAATACAATACGTGTCATTTCCCCTTCTATAAACTGGGATCGAGCAACACAAGATTGAACCCAAACCTAAGCACTTCTCCCATTGCAAGAAAGATCAATCTAGTAGGCCAAACCAAACTGATAATTCGAAGAGACTTGCAAAGATAACCAATCATACATAAAAGAATCCAGAGAAGATTCAAATATTGTTCATATATAATCTTGATCATAAACCCACAATTCATCGGATCTTGACAAACACACCGCAAAAAGAGTTACATCGAATAGATCTCCAAGAAGATCGAGGAGAACTTTGTATTGAGATCCAAAGAGAGAGAAGAAGCCATCTAGCTAATAACTATGGACCCGAATGTCTGTGGTGAACTACTCACACATCATCGGAGAGGCTATGGTCACTAGTGCAGAACCGGGCTTTAGCGTCGGTTCGTAAGGGCCTTTAGTGACGGTTCAATAACCGGCACTAAAGAGTGGAGAGTAAAGCCCCCCCCTTTACTACCGGTTCGGCACGAACTGGCGCTAAAGTGCCACCACGTGGCACGAGCCATGCCCGGGTGCTGGTAGACCATTAGTACCGGTTGGTAGCACCAACCGGTACTAAATGATTGGGGGGGTTTGGTTTTAATTTTTTTCCATTAATTTTGTGTTTTCCATTTAATTCTTTTTTGTTTGCTGGTATTTTACGATACTACATATTGTACACGTTATGCATATATATAAATAGATTTTCTCGTAGAACCGATCATATATATATATATATAATCAAATGTCTCACAACCACCATTAATTATTCACACATACACATGTATATATATTTATTTATTTATATATATATACACTAGCAAAAGGGCCCGTGCGTTGCAACGGGAGAAATATTTGCCACACTAAGAATCAGGCTGTTTTCTTAGTGAAACTAATTCATGGTCAACGCAAATATGTGTTTCAAGGCGGATGCATGGTGTTCAGGTCATAACATGTTCAATAAAGTAAAAGGCCGGCCCCATTCTTTCTATCTGACCAATTAAACACAAGGAGCATGCTCAAACGCAGGCACTACAATATCGGTGATGACCATGGTTGCATCCTTTCTGGTTTGCGAATTGAAGTGACTGTGGAACATATATTTTTTGAATGCCAATTCCATGTCCTTTGCTGGGTCAGCCTTCATTTATCCTGGCCTTCCGGTGGAGCTCGACTTCAAAACATAACCTCGGCCAAGGACCCTTGGGGCCGACCACTATTTATGGAGGTATTCTTGCTGGCTGCTTGGAGCATTTGGAAGGAGCGTAACAACAAACAATTCAGAGGAATTGCACCATAAAAAAAATCTTTATTAGGATAGATTGAAAGCAGAGTTTTCCCTCCTCACCTATAGGGTTAAGGAGAAACACAAACACCTCATCCCCCCTTTGGCTGTCTCATTGACTTTGTAGTACCCCCACCCCCCCACCCCCACCCCAAAGTGGGATGGGTTGTAATTATCTCATGTTCATTTAAACTCTCATTGTCCAGTTTCAAAATAAAATAAAATACAAAAATAAGTTTTTTTATGATTTGTTTTGTGTTTTCAGGGATTACAAATATATCAGATGAAAATATATTAATATATCACATCTAAGATAAGAAGGACCATTCTCAAGAAAAATGTTTGAAAATTTCACAAACAGATGATAGATACAATAGATGGATGAATCTACGACACATAAATTTGTTTATCAGTTATCACTTATATGTTAATAGGTTGTGAACATTTTTGCATGTAGCAAACTTAAAATATATTTGAATATTGTAAATGGTATAGTTGACTCAACCAATATCATGACACCAATAATTATATTAGCATATACATGTATTGGCTGAGAAAATAACAAAAAATAAGGGAAATAGTTTAGTCCAGATATGTATGTTTATGCATAAACATTTGGGAGTAGTTGTCATAATGCATGCATGACCACAAGAGTTTTGCACTAACATGGTTCTGTATTCTACACTAACATTCAGAATGCATGGAAAATGAAAAGCTACAACATTTAGGCCACAAAATTCACTCAAACCGAAGAAAACTGCACATACAGTACTTTTGAGCTCCTCAATTGACCTCTCCAATAGCTTGACTTCTTCATCGTTGTCTTCAGCATATGACTTCCTTTCATCTGCTATCTATATATAGGAGTACCACAGAAGGGTTCGAAAAGAAGAAAAATGTAAGCACTATTAGGAGCGGAAAACATTAATCAAGTAGGTAGATGAACATTTAGCTGGCGGTCACAGCAATTGCTTCACTCTTCTCCCACTGCTAAATTCACAATATTGCTGCTCGTCTGAGAGCTTGCAGATGTTATTTTGCAAATTTTGAAGAAAGTTGCTCCTTTCATCAAGTAAATTTCTTAGCTTAATCAAAATCTTCTTCCATTATTGAGAGCCAACCATCACATGTGATTTTGCAAATGATGCACATCCGAATAATTAGAATCTGCAGATGCCGGTGACCGACGACGGCCGTGACGAGTCCTCACCGGTGTGCCACGGTAGCTAGCTTCTACATGAGCCTGTATGCAACCGTCCAACGAGATCGGTGAGCCCACTCTACTTTCCTTGCGCACCTCGATGGAATGTGACCGGAGAATGAGAAGATCATTGCAGAATGGGAATAGTTTGAATCATTATCAAATAAGGAACTGACAAACACACTATCCAACCCAAATCGTAGTCTTATAGAAACTGATTCTTAACAGAAAAAATAGTAAAACTGGTTTTGCTAAAAATCAGGTAAAAAATCATTTTATATAAACCAACGCCTAATATTACTATCCAAACAAACACGTAGGAACTACATTTGGTTCACCAACTGCACTTGCTTATCTTCTCTCCAGGATATAGCATGACAACCGTGCTTCAATGCAAATAAAAAGAGCAATACCAACATGCAAGAGGAAGATACCCAAACTCTCAAATAATAAATGAGGTTGTTTGTGTTGATACATGATCATAATAACATTTGCCCTGACATGGAAGTTACAGGAGAAAAAGCTAAATAGGTCGTCCATGAGATGCTAGCTCCAGGTAAGTATGCATTACAGTAAAAGCAGTTGGGGTGGTTGTATTATATAAATTCCGCAAAGACGACCAAATTTAATCGAGAACCAAACATTAGAGAATGTTCATTTAAATGGTCAAAGAACAATGGTCAATATCATGGAAAAATGGAGTGATGTGGACACATCTTGCAGGACACAATCACACTAAATGATGAAGATATACATATAACTACAACTGATATCTTTGATGGAAAGCTAGAAGAAGAAAAACACATGGTAGAATGATTATCATTACAACTGATACATGCAGTGCTGTAACTTTGGGCTAATAATGTTCATATTTCAGTTGATCTGTCAAACTTGTTTTATGGTGTCTTGGTTTATGTAGTTAATTGACCATCCCAACCACTTATGTACGTTCTTTGTAGCTCGGGAACTTACCAGCATCCATCACTAATTGAATGACCAAAACGTGATTAACTATTCTTGAGAAAATTCATTCTGTCACCCAGAAGCCTTGCCAAGTTAACAATACATGAAAAATATCTAGAGTGCATTGTCCAACTGCAAGGGTTATGAGGAAGGGGGGGGACTGAACCTGGGGAGAAAGGTTGGGGATGAAGTGGTCGCATGCGAAGCGAGCGGCAAGGTGGCCCGCATGGTCGTCGAGGACAGTGCAGAGGGGCAGGGCAGAGTGGAGGAGGCAGTGGTTCTACACCACACCTTCTCACATCCAATGCTGTATGAAGCTCCTGCTTGATCATGTTCTTGAAGTTTAATTTTACCTTGAAATATATGTGCAACGGTGAGGACTGCACTAACTTTGTCAGTCCGTGCTGCAATCAAATCTGTCAACATTCATAGACCATATTCCACAATTACTCTTCTTTCACAAAGGGATTAGAATTTAGGGGCCATATAATTTCAGATTTGGTGAGAAAATCATAGAAAAATTTGCTTCCTTTGCTACCCCTGTTGTCTTGAAGCTCTTGTACCACAAAACATAAATCAGTGCACTACTGATGAATCCTGACCATGAAGCCTGTTGCCCCATTTTGTCTTGAAGCTCCTACACCACAAAACAAATTCTGAGAAAAAAAGCGCGGTGTTGTACTGAAGTTACATCCAAGTGTCTCGCTTTTCCCAAGCTCCACCAGGAGATCCTCCTCCTGGTCTACGGCGCACCGTCGAGCACCCATGTCGAGGATACCTTAGCCCCTCCGGCTTCACCACTCCCATCATAATGCATCTGGAATTTTCCTACAATAGGTAGCACTGGTAGAAAAAGGGCTTGTTGTCCCGGTTCGTAAGGGCCTTCTGTCCCGGTTCTGGAACCGGGACTAAAGGGTCGGTACTAATGCCCTGTCCCTTTAGTCCCGGTTCAATCCAGAACCGGGACAGATGGGCCTCCACGTGGCCTGTGCGTGGAGCCCAGGCAGGAGACCCTTTGGTCCCGGTTGGTGGCACCAACCGGGACCAATAGGCATCCACGCGTCAGCATTTCTGTGGTTGGGGTTTTTGTTTTTTTGAAAGGGGGGTGTTTGGGGGTTTTGGGGGGTTAATTTAGGTGTTTCATATATTGTGTTAGCTAGCTATAATTAATAGAGAGAAGTGTCCTCTCTTATGTCCGTGCTTGGTCGACGCTACGTACTATACATACATATAGAGAGGACTAGACACACTAGCTAGCTAGTAAGCCAACGAAGGAAACAGAAGATCGTCATGAACATATATGCATACAGAGAGAAGTGATATCGACCACCTCTCCTTCTCCGAGAGATTGGTCGAACAACAAGTTCTCGTATATCTATCCGACACTACCGGCTACATATATACAATAATTATCTCTTACAAATATAATCATACGGACTCAGGGTCTACATAGAATTCTCCGTCTTCAGGGATCACGTGGTCAAGAAAGAATGCCGCCAATTCCTCTTGAATTGCTCGCATGCGAGCTGGTGCTAGGAGTTCATCCCGCTTCCGAAACAACTAATTTAAAGAAGGGGGTTAATACATATATATATGAATGAATGAAACTCAACACAAATGATGGTAATAAAATAAAATTGTGAATGTTGTTATTTACGTACTTCATATTGTTCGTCAGTGTAGCCCCGCTCACAGGTCATGTGGCGGATGGACTCGCAAACGTAGTATCCACAGAAATCATTCCCTTGTTCCTGCCACAAACACTTTACAAGAAATAGAGGTCAATCAAACTGATAAGCAAGAATGCCAAATGGTATTGATGAAACTAGCGCTTGAATGACTAGTAGATGCGCGGAACATGCTACTATAGTACTTACTTTCGGGTGTCTAAATTGCAGCTCCTTCGGCAGTCCCGGAGCTTTTCTGGTGAATTTTCTCCAAACCCTGCCGGACAAAGAAAACAATTACTTGATATATCAGGAAATGAACAAAGTTGCTGATATGGTGGATAATGATCGATTTAACTTACTTCTCGAGTATTTGAGTCATGTCTGCATAGTCCTGGGGATGTTTTCGTCTTGAGTCTAAGACGGTTACTAGTCCCTGCTCAAGCTTAATCTCTAGGAGAATATAGTGGAAACTGCACACGCATGCATAACTCATCAATTACATTACTATAACCTTGACTAATATATAAGGGAAACCGAATACGCACAAGACAGTAACACTCACTTGAAGTTATAAGGAAAGAGTATTATATCTTTGTTTTCATTTATTACGAACGATCGTAGCAAGTTGGCCTCGGTAGCTGCGGCATGAAATTTAACCTGAGTTGGATCTATGAGATATGTGTTAATGAACCCAATATCACCAACTTGTCTTTTCTTCAATTCGGCGATCTTCAATCTGCATAATATAGTGAGGATGATTATAAATACATGCAATGAAAGAGCTCAGCTATATAGAGAGACTTAATGACAGAAGTAGTACTACTTACAGACAGTAGCAGGCGACCATTGTTTTATCGAGGGCCAATTGATTGAAAAACTGATAGAACTCCTCAAATGGAACAGGCAACAGTTCAATTTCAATGAGGTCATGCTCCTTTTTAACTTTCACATACAAAGTACTCCTCCCCCTAGAGTCTCTGCAAATTTTCAAGTACCAATCATGCAATCTTCGCATCATCGTTGATAGAGATCTTTCATCTTTGACGAGAGGCTTCCCGTACTCGTATCTTTGTATCTGCACGTCCATGGGTTCATAATGTACATCGTCGGGCAGGTAATCTGCAAGATTGCTATAACCGGGCACCATCCTCGGATCATTAGCGACGTTGTGGCTAGGCACCTTGAGCGGGGGGCACGATTGCTTCGCTTGTTCGCCGAGCTAGGCAATTTGTTTCCCAGCTCGTCATTCTTTCAGCCTTTGATCACTGACAGTACTTCCCGACCGCTCCGTTTCGGCAAATTCCTTTCCAATAATGCGCTCATAATTTCCTTTCGGCAGAGACTTCGGTGGTTTTGTCAGGGCAGCCAGAGTGCGCTTCGCTTTCACCGGATCTACCTTCTCCTCTGGAAGTGGATGTCTCTTTGCTTTCAACCCTTGAAACCAGTCATCCTCTTCGGTTCGTGCGATCTCGGCGTTCTCCTTCGGGGTCCTCTCATATGTTAACTTCTCTGGAGTCTTCAGAGAAGGACCGAATCTGTATGTCCTCCTGCCTCTGGCTGTACTGCTAGACGCCGGCCGAGCAGATGGAGCGGTTGTCTTCTTTACTTGCTTACGAGGCGGAGGAGAAGGACTACGACGCGCCGGAGCAGTCGGAGCGGCGGCAGGTCTCTTCCGCCCTTGCTGACGAGGCGGAGAAGGAGGAGGCTGGCTGCTCGGGCGCGGCGGCGTAGGCGGAGAAGGAGGCGGAGTGCCGCCACGCGCTGGAGAAGGAGCCGGTCGAGTGCCCTGATCGTCACTCGCCGGAGGAGGAGGCGGTGGAGGAGGCGGAGTGCCCTAACTCGCCGGAGGAGGAGGAGGAGGCGGAGGCGTCCAGTTCAGAAGGTTGATGAGCTCCTTCCGCCATAGGCATGGAGTCTTCAAAGCAGACCCCAGCCGAGTCTCGCCTTCACCGGTAGGGTGGTCAAGCTGGAGGTCCTCAATTCCCTCCGTTATTTCATCCACCATCACCCTAGCATATCCTTCTGGAATCGGCCGGCAGTGAAAAGTTGTGCCGGGTTCAGTAGGATAAACAGAGCCAACAGCCGCCTTGACCTTCAAATTCATCCATTGCGTCATAAGGTGGCAATTTTGAGACTCCGTGATAGCATCCACGGGATAGCTGGAAGGAGCCGTCAAGGCATGCTCCGGCTGAAGCAGCTCGGTGGAAGCCACGCTGCTTCTGCGCTGAGATGGCGGGGTAGCTTCGGGGGAAGCTTCGGCAGTACGTTTGCTGCGATTTGCTTCTCGTTCCTCTATCGCGTCTACCCTTGCTTGCAGCGCCTGCATTTGGGTCTGCTGCACTTTTTTCCTCCTCTCATGGGATTTGTAACCGCCTGCGTCCGGAAACCCAACCTTCCACGGAATGGAGCCTGGCGTGCCTCGTGTCCGTCCAGGGTGCTCAGGATTCCCGAGGGCCATTGTGAGCTCGTCGTTCTCTCTGTCTGGAAAGAACGTCCCTTGCTGCGCTGCTTCGATATACTGCTTAAGCTTCCTAACTGGTATGGCCATTTGATCATTCGTCCAAATGCACTTCCCTATTACAGGGTCCAAGGTTCTGCCAGCCCTGAAGAACCAAGTCCGGCAACGGTCTGGCCAGTTAATTGTCTCTGGTTCGATCCCTTTATCAACCAGATCATTCTCAGTCTTGGCCCACTTAGGCTGGGCTACGAGGTAGCCACCTGACCCCGTGCGATGGTGAAGCTTCTTCTTCGCAGCATTTTGCTTGTTTGTCGCCGACATCTTCTTACTCTTTTCCGATGTCTTGTGGGCCACAAATGCGGGCCAGTGATCTCTGATCTTCCCATATCTGCCCTTGAATTCTGGTGTCTCATTATTTTCGACAAACTTATTCAGCTCTTTCTTCCACCTCCTGAATAGTTCAGGGTCTTCTGCATATTATTGACACAAGACACCTCAGGGTCTTCTGTAGCCGGCTTAAACCATTGCTGGATGCTTATCGGGATCTTGTCCCTAACCAGAACCCTGCACTGAGCAAAAAATGTGTTCTTTGTTCGGATGGGTTCAATCGGTTGGCCGTCGGGTGCGATTGCTATGATCTCAAACTTTTCATCCGAGCTCAACTTTTTCTTTGGGCCTCGTCTCTTTACCGAAGTTGTGCTCGATCCGGAGGGCTAGAAAAAAGAACAAAGACTTAATTAATATGTGTACATACCAAAACAATGAATGCATCAATCAGCTAGTCAGCACAGGCTTAACTAATATATATACCTGGCCGGACTCAGTTCGGTCACCGAAGCCATCATCACGGTCTCCTTCTTGCACCAGCATTGGGTCACCGGAGCCGTCCTCATGTTCTTCTTCTTGCATCGGCATTAGGTCACCGTAGCCAGCTTCTTCACCCTCTCCTTCCAGAACATCGGTGTCGTTGAGAAACAACGAGACGGCATCACTTCCTTCTGCGATTATGTCCCTCAACAACGCTTCTTTTGCTTCATCTCGGGCGGTGTCCATAGTTTCTACAAATATTTACAACATGGGAATTATTATTCAAACATGACAGATGGATATATTAGTGGCAAACGTAGAACTAGCTACCTAATCATAGTAAGGAATCATATATATTAATTAGTGGCCTCGACGCTGCTTCTCTAGGGTTTGGGGTGGCCTCGACAACGCTTCAAGGGTTTGGGGTGGCCTCGAGAACGCTTCAAGGAGGGGGTAATATCGACCCCCCCCCACGTGTTGAAGCTATCGGGAGGGGGTATATATCGACAACGACGACACTACATCTATGTCCCTCGACGACCCTCGTTCCCGATAAAAAAAGAGGAAGAAGAAGAAAAAAAAGAGGAGAAGAAAGAATAGAGGAGAAGAACTCCTCTATTCTTTCTTCTCCTCTTTTTTTCTTCTTCCTCTTCTTTTTTTATCCTCTTCTTACTCTCATGTTCGAGAGGATCGCCGAGGGGTCGGGAGGTAGCCTAATGTCATAGGATTCAACAAAACCATGTCTTCATCATTAGGCGAAAGTAACAGGTGCATGATGGTACGAAGCTCTCCAAAGTTATTTTGGAACGGAGTCCTAGATAGGATAATTCGCTTTTTGGTACAAAGTTCAGCAAGAACCTTCCAAATATCGTTATTTGGAAGGCCTTTGCTGAAATTCATACAAAAAGGCAAATTATCCTATCCGGGACACCATTCCAAAATAACTTTGGAGGACTTCGTCATGCCCTGGTTACTTCTGGTTAATGATGAAGCCATGGATTTCTTCAATACTTCCACACTAGGAAATCTCTCTCTCGACCCCTCGGCGATCCTCGACCCCTCGAACCCTCGACGACCCTAGAACCCTCGACCCCTCGGTGATCCTCTTCTTCCTCTCATGTTCAAGAGGATCACCGAGGGGTCGGGAGGTTGCCTAGTGTCAAAGGATTCAACAAAACCATGTCTTCATCATTAGGCGAAAGTAACAGGTGCATGATGGTATGAAGCTCTCCAAAGTTATTTTGGAACGGAGTCCTAGATAGGATAATTCACTTTTTGGTACAAAGTTCAGCAAGAACCTTCCAAATATCGTTATTTGGAAGGCCTTTGCTGAAATTCATACAAAAAGGCAAATTATCCTATCTGGGACACCATTCCAAAATAACTTTGGAGGACTTCGTCATGCCCTGGTTACTTCTGGCTAATGATGAAGCCATGGATTTCTTCAATACATTGACACTAGGAAATCTCTCTCTCAACCCCTCGACGATCCTCGACCCCTCGAACCCTCGACGACCCTTGAACCCTCGACCCCTCGGCGATCCTCTTCTTCCTCTCATGTTCGAGAGGATCGCCGAGGGGTCGGGAGGTTGCCTAGTGTCAAAGGATTCAACAAAACCATGTCTTCATCATTAGGCGAAAGTAACAGGTGCATGATGGTACGAAACTCTCCAAAGTTATTTTGGAACGGAGTCCTAGATAGGATAATTCGCTTTTTGGTACAAAGTTCAGCAAGAACCTTCCAAATATCATTATTTGGAAGGCCTTTCCTGAAATTCATACAAAAAGGCAAATTATCCTATCCGGGACACCATTCCAAAATAACTTTGGAGGACTTCGTCATGCCCTGGTTACTTCCGACTAATGATGAAGCCATGGA
This sequence comes from Triticum aestivum, assembly GCF_018294505.1. Classification (NCBI taxonomy): domain Eukaryota; kingdom Viridiplantae; phylum Streptophyta; class Magnoliopsida; order Poales; family Poaceae; genus Triticum; species Triticum aestivum. The sequence continues at coordinate 568,909,338 of NC_057809.1, read as the reverse complement.
TTTCTTCAATACTTTGACACTAGGAAACCTCTCTCGACCCCTCGGCGATCCTCGATCCCTCGAACCCTCGACGACCCTGGAACCCTCGACCCCTAGACGACCCTGGAACCCTCGACCCTCGATCCCTCGACCCTATAGAACCCTCGAACCCTCGACCCGGAAACTCTCGACCCTTGACCCCTTAACGACCCTCGACCCTCTACCCTAGTTCCCGACCCTCGACCCCTCGACGATCCTCGACACCCTCATTCCCGATAAAAATTAAGAAGAAGAAGAAGAAGAAGAAGAAGAAGAAGAAGAAGAAGAAGAAGAAGAAGAAGAAGAAGAAGAAGAAGAAGAAAGAGGAGAAGAAGAAAGGAATAGCTAGAGGAGAAGATCGAAGAAAAAAAAGAAGAAAAAAAAGAGGAGAAGAAGAAAGGAATAGTGGAGAAGAAGAAAAAATAGAATATATTCTATTTTCTCTTCTTCTCCACTATTCCTTTCTTCTTCTCCTCTTCTTTTTCTTCTTTTTTCTTCTTCTTATTTATTTCTCCTCTTCTTCCTCTCCTCTTCTTCTTTCGACCCCTCGTCCCTCTCTCGACCCCTCGACGACCCTCGTCCCTGATAACATTTTTTTTCTCCCCTCGACCCCTCTCGACCTCTCGTCCCCCTCTCGACCCCTCATTATCATCTATCACCCCCCTCGTTTTCTTTAGCATATATCCATGAACAAAAAAATAATTCATATATAGAAAAAATGCTATATGAACATACATACATATGAGCATATACAGAGAGCATATACATAGCCAAATCCATATACAGAGAGCATATACATACATACATACATACATATGAGCATATACATACATACATAGCCAAATCCAAA
>NC_057809.1:568907278-568908308 GCF_018294505.1 Triticum aestivum | reverse complement strand
ATACATATATGAAAAAATTTATCACACACAGAGAGCAGCGGCGGCGGCGGCGATGGTCAGAGCGACAGGGATCGATGGGAAGGGGGGAGCTCACTGGGGGCGCGGCGGGGAGGAGGCCGGGGACGGGGAAGGAGGCCGGTGACGGCGCGGGGCGATGGGGAGGGGGCCGGAGATGGCGCACACAATGATGAGGAGGAGGCCCGCGACGGCGCACGCAACGATGGGGAGCGGGCGACGACGGGCTCGGGGCGGCGATGACGACGACGAACGGCCTAGCAGCGTCGGGGGGGAATGGCAGCGGTTGGCGAAATTTTCACAAGTGCTACCTTATATACCCAGAGCAATGGTCCCGGTTCGTGGCATGAACCGGGACGAATGCCTACCTATGGTCCCGGTTGGAGCCACCAACCGGGACCAAAGGTCTCTTTTCAGCAGCCGAAAGGGCGGGAAGCAGAGGCCTTTGGTCCTGGTTGGTGGCTCGAACCAGGACCATACGGGGGCAATCGTCCCGGTTGGTGCCACGAACGGTACCAATGCCCCCCTATGGTCCCGGTTGGTGCCTCCAACCGGGACCAATGGCCTTGTGCTGGCGCTGGCGCGACCGAAAGTTTAGTCCCACCTCGCTAGCTGAAGGGCGCCGGCACTTGTTTATAAGCGCTGGTGTGCCTCCCCATTCGAGCTCCTCTCTTATGCAGGCTTTCGGGCCTAAACTTGCTACTGCCTGTGGGCCTATTGGGCCTTCTGCGGGCCTGAAACCTGGCCCATGTAGGGTTTCTAGTCGTATTCAGGCCGTGGAGGCCCAGTAGGTGGCATTTTTTGGTTTTTTCTTTTTACTTCTACATTCTTTTGGTTTTTTATTTTTTTTATATCTACTTAAAACTAAATACTTACAGTTTTTTAGTGATTTCTTTTTGCTTTTAGGTCACAAAAATTATAAACTTTCTGTTAGTGCCATTAGTTTTAAATTTTGAATAGTTTAAATTTGAATTTTTAAAAATTTGTGTGAATCACTAGTTTATGAATAACTTTA
>NC_057809.1:568848867-568906854 GCF_018294505.1 Triticum aestivum | reverse complement strand
ATAAACTTTCTGTTAGTGCCATTAGTTTTAAAATTTTGAATAGTTTAAATTTGTATTTTTAAAATTTGTGTGAATCACTAGTTTATGAATAACTTTACTATAAAAATAGAATTTTTTTTCTTTTTTGCTATTTATTTTTTATTTATACTTACAATTAAATACTTATAGTTTGATTTTAGGTCACAAAAATTATATTCTTTTTGCTATTGAAGAATATTATAGTTTTATTTTAGTTGATCCTAACATAATATTTTAATTGATTGTTTTTATTTTCATAAAAGTTTTGTAGTTCATTCTGTTTGCTATTAATTCATTCTTTGAGCTAAATGACCTTGAAATTGGAAAGCATTTAAAATGAACTCTGAAAAGGTTAAAATTTGGCATGGTATCATCATTTCACCCACATAGCATGTTCCAAAAAGTAGAGAGGGTTACGACAAAAACTTGATGCACTTCGCGTACAAAATGGACAATCACTTTCGAAGTATCAAAGTTTCGGACAATAACTGCGCCACATCATTGGCTAGGACGAATGGTTCGTCTGTGTACCCAAGATTGTTTAGATCCACTGTTGTCATACCGTACTATGGGTCTACCTATACCCCGCCTCCTGACATATTGATCCATTTGCCTCAACACATAAAACCTTCAACCATAAGACATGAAAGCATTTCAAATGAACTATGAAAAAGTTGAAAGTTGGGATGGTATCATAATTTCACCCACATAGCATGTGCATGTACAAAACGGACAATGGTAGCATGTTCATGTGTTACAAAGTTGGCATGGTATCATCATAATAGTTGCGGGAGAAAGTCTTCACTTTTTCTTCACTTGTGTCATTTGCTTATTGCGCCGTAACCATGGATAATCTTCATTGTTTATCAGGATGCTTGGGTCAGCCTTGACATTGAAGGGAGGAATTTCATGAAACTTTTCATAATCGTCAGACATGTCTGTCTTGCCGTCCACTCCTAGGATGTCCCTTTTTCCTGAAAGAACTATGTGGCGCTTTGGCTCATCGTATGATGTATTCGCTTCCTTATCTTTTCTTTTTCTCGGTTTGGTAGACATGTCCTTCACATAGATAACCTGTGCCACATCATTGGCTAGGACGAACGGTTTGTCAGTGTACCCAAGATTTTTCAGATCCACTATTGTCATTCCATACTGTGGGTCTACCTGTACCCCACCGCCTAACAGATTGACCCATTTGCACTTAAACAAAGGGACCTTAAAATCAGGTCCGTAGTCAAGTTCCCATATGTCCACTATGTAACCATACTATGTGTCCTTTCCGCTCTCGGTTGCTGCATCAAAGCGGACACCGTTGTTTTGGTTGGTGCTCTTTTGATCTTGGGCGATCGTGTAAAATGTATTCCCATTTATCTCGTATCCTTTGTAAGTCAATACAGTCAAAGATGGTCCCCTGGACAACAAGTATAACTCATCACAAACAGTGTTGTCACCTCTGAGATGTGTTTCCAACCAACTGCTGAAAGTCCTGATGTGTTCACATGTAATCTACTCATCGCAGTGCTCCGGGTGTTTGGAGCGCAGACTGTTCTTGTGTTCATCGACATATGGGGTCACCAAGGTAGAGTTCTGTAGAACTGTGTAGTGTGCTTGAGACCAAGAATATCCGTCCCTGCATATTATTGAGTCTCTTCCAAGAGTGCCTTTTCCAGTCAGTCTCCCCTCATATCGCGATTTAGGGAGACCTATCTTCTTAAGGCCAAGAATGAAGTCAACACAGAACCCGATAACATCCTCTGTTTGATGGCCCATGGAGATGCTTCCTTCTGGCCTAGCGCGGTTACGGACATATTTCTTTAGGAATCCCATGAACCTCTCAAAGGGGAACATATTGTGTAGAAATACGGGCCCCAGGATGACAATCTCGTCGACTAGATGAACTAGGACGTGCGTCATGATATTGAAGAAGGATGGTGGGAACACCAGCTCGAAACTGACAAGACATTGCGCCACATCACTCCTTAGCCTTGGTACGATTGCTGGATCGATCACCTTCTGAGAGATTGCATTGAGGAATGCACATAGCTTCACAATGGCTAATCAGACGTTTTCCGGTAGAAGCCCCCTCAATGCAACCGGAAGCAGTTGCGTCATAATCACGTGGCAGTCATGAGACTTTAGGTTCTGAAACTTTTTCTCTGGCATATTTATTATTCCCTTTATATTCGACGAGAAGCCAGTCGTGACCTTCATACTGAGCAGGCATTCAAAGAAGATTTCTTTCTCTTCTTTCGTAAGAGCGTAGCTGGCAGGACCTTTATACTGCTTCGGAGGCACGCCGTCTTTTTCGGGCAAACATTGCATGTCCTCCCATGTCTCAGGTGTATCTTTTGTCTTCCCATACACGCCCAAGAAGCCTAGCAGGTTCACGCAAAGGTTCTTCGTCAGGTTCATCACGTCGATTGAGGAGCGGACCTCTAGGTCTTTCCAGTAGGGTAGGTCCCAAAATATAGATTTCTTCTTCCACATGGCTGCGTGTCCCTCAGCGTCATTCGGAACAGCTAGTCCACCGGGACCCTTTCCAAAGATTACATAGTGTAAATCATTGACCATAGCAAGCACGTGATCACCGGTGCGCATGGCGGGCTTCTTCCGGTGATCTGCCTCGCCTTTGAAATGCTTGCCTTTCTTTTGACATTGATGGTTGGTCGGAAGAAATCGACGATGGCCTAGGTACACATTCTTCCTCCATTTGTCCAGGTATATACTTTCAGTGTCATCTAAACAGTGCGTGCATGCGTGGTATCCTTTGTTTGTCTGTCCTGAAAGGTTACTGAGAGCGGGCCAATCGTTGATGGTCACGAACAGCAACGCCTTAAGGTTAAATTCCTCCTGTCTGTGCTCATCCCATGTATGTACACTCTTTCCATTCCACAACTGCAAAAGTTCTTCAACTAATGGCCTTAGGTACACATCAATTTCGTTGCCGGGTTGCTTAGGGCCTTGGATGAGAACTGGCATCATAATGAACTTCCGCTTCATGCACATCCAAGGAGGAAGGTTATACGTACATAGAGTCACAGGCCAGGTGCTGTGATTGCTGCTCTGCTCCCCGAAAGGATTAATGTCATCCGCGCTTAAAGCAAACCATACATTCCTTGGGTCCTTTGCAAACTCATCCCAGTACTTTCTCTCGATTTTTCTCCACTGCGACCCGTCAGCGGGTGCTCTCAACTTCCCATCTTTCTTTCGGTTCTCACTGTGCCATCGCATCGACTTAGCATGCTCTTCGTTTCTAAACAAACGTTTCAACCGTGGTATTATAGGAGCATACCACATCACCTTCACAGGAACCCTCTTCCTGGGGGGCTCGCCGTCAACATCACCAGGGTCATCTCGTCTAATCTTATACCGCAATGCACCGCATACCGAGCATGCGTTCAGATCCTTGTATGCACCGCGGTAGAGGATGCAGTCATTAGGGCATGCATGTATCTTCTCCACCTCCAATCCTAGAGGGCATACAACCTTCTTTGCTGCATATGTACTGTCGGGCAATTCATTATCCTTTGGAAGCTTCTTCTTCAATATTTTCAGTAGCTTCTCAAATCCTTTGTCAGCCACAGCATTCTCCGCCTTCCACTGCAGCAATTCCAGTACGGTACCGAGCTTTGTGTTGCCATCTTTGCAATTGGGGTATAACCCTTTTTTGTGATCCTCTAACATGCGATCGAACTTCAGCTTCTCCTTTTGACTTTCGCACTGCGTCCTTGCATCGACAATGACCCGGCGGAGATCATCATCATCGGGCACATCGTCTGGTTCCTCTTGATCTTCAGCAACTTCACCCGTTGCAGCATCATTGGGCACATCGTCTGGTTCCTCTTGATCTTCACCAGCTCCCCCCGTTGCAGCATCACCGTATTCAGGGGGCACATAGTTGTCATCGTACTCTTCTTCTTCGCCATCTTCCATCATAACCCCTATTTCTCCGTGCCTCGTCCAAACATTATAGTGTGGCATGAAACCCTTGTAAAGCAGGTGGGAGTGAAGGATTTTCCGGTTAGAGTAAGACCTCGTATTCCCACATTCAGTGCATGGACAACACATAAAACCATTCTGCTTGTTTGCCTCAGTCGCATCGAGAAACTCATGCACGCCCTTAATGTACTCGTGGGTGTGTCTGTCACCGTACATCCATTGCCGGTTCATCTGCATGCATTATATATAATTAAGTGTCCAAATTAATAGAAGTTCATCATCACATTAAAACCAAAGTGCATACATAGTTCTCATCTAACAACATATAGCTCTCCAGAGCATCTAATTAATTAAACCATACATTGAAACTATGTAAAACATTTCAATGCGAAAACAAATGCGATCATAATCGCAAACAAGGTAAAAATTGATCCAACGGCATAATGATACCAAGCCTCGGTATGAATGGCATATTTTCTAATCTTTCTAATCTTCAAGCGCATTACATCCATCTTGATCTCGTGATCATCGACGACATCCGCAACATGCAACTCCAATATCATCTTCTCCTCCTCAATTTTTTTTTATTTTTTCCTTCAACAAATTGTTTTCTTCTTCAATTAAATTTAACCTCTCGACAATAGGGTCGGTTGCATTTCCGATTCACATATATCCTACATAAATAAAATCTATGTCACGTTGGTCGGCATAATTTTCATAAACAATAAATGAACCAATAGTTATAAAGATAATATATATACCACATCCGAATCATAGACAGGACGAGGGCCGACGGGGGCGGATACCAAAACCATCGCACTATATAAGATGCAATAATAAAAGTAAGAAAATAATACAAGTATCTATGTAAACATACAAGTAAGAATATTTTTTCTTTCAGAAAGAAGATAAGAACAAGAGGCTCACCACGGTGGTGCCGGCGATGAGCTCGGCGCGGGTGATCGACGGCGGTGAAGACGGGGATGGGGCATGATGGACCGCTAAACCTAGACAAATATTATGGAAAATGGAGCTTGGAGGTCGAGCTTGGAGAGGAGAAAGCTTAAGTAGTGTGGCTCGGGCATTCCATCGAACACCTTGTGTGCATAGGAGGTGAGCTAGAGCACCACCAAGCCCTCTCCCCCTCGGCCAGAGAAAAACAGAGCACTGGGATGCTCTGCTCACGAGCGAGGGGTATATATAGGCATCTCATTGGTCCTGGTTGGTCACATGAGCCGGGACTAAAGGGGAGCCTTTGGTCCCGGTTCAAGCCACCAACTGGGACCAATGGTGGTGGGCCAGGAGCGAGGCCCATTGGTCCCGGTTCATCCCACCAACCGGGACCAAAAGGTCCAGATGAACCGGGACCAATGGCCCACGTGGCCCGGCCGCCCCCCTGGGCTCACGAACCGGGACCAATGCCCACATGGGTCCCGGTTCTGGATTGAACCGGGACTAATGGGCTGACCCGGCCTGGACCAAAGCCCTATTTTCTACTAGTGTAGTATCAATTTACCTCGGACGACACAACCCATAATGAAGTTATTCACCGTCAAAAAGTAATGAAGTTATTCATCTAGCAAAGAAGCAAGATTAATTACTCTATCTGCAGTTGTTATTCTCATAACCGAATCAAATAGTGAGCTACTTGAAGAATTGATGCATGTATATAAACCATGATATAATTTTGGCCCAACAATAAATTATAAACGGTTATACTTCCGAGTACTTCCGAGCCCATCCTCTTGTTGAACATCACATAAACAAGATCATTCAGCTTCTTCTGAACTGGGTTGGTTCTGCTCTGAGTGTATCTACAACATAAATATGGTTGTACATGCCCCTGATTGTGATGAAGATATTTTGCAAGTAGCCTACTACTACAGGAAAAGAAACAAACAAAAGTTAGTTTTACTGAATTACAGGTGCATATTGTTGATTAATTTAATTTAGAAACTAAAAGTGAAACTGAGCTATGTGCTGTAAGCATAATCTACTTACAGTGGCATCATACAGGAAGGACAATATATGTACAGACAAAGATCAAAATACTATGTACTTTTTGAGATGTTGCTGAGTGAGTAATTTGTTTGAAATGTTTTTTATCTAGTCTATAATCTAAAGCCGAGCTCCTTGTCTACTGTAACTATAAGTGCTACTTACATGGCAGCAGGAGAATCTTGCATCTTCTGTATAAACAAAAAACAAAGCTTACACCTTGAGGAGTCGAGGTGGTGGAGGCTTGAGCGTGGTGTGCTGCGGACTGAAGGAGCCGCCTCGCTGAGGAGCGGACCGGCCGGATTGGATGAGCTGGACTGCCGGAGGCGGAGCAAGGTGGCCTTGAGCTCAACCAGCAAGGGGGTGAGGGCATCCAGCAAGAGATGAGGGCATCGAGCAGGGCGTTGACCTTGACTTCCATCGTCCTGGCGTCCAGCAGAGGTGGCCGTCCTGCTTCCGGAATGACCAGGAGAGGAAGGAGGCTAGGTTCCCAGTTCATTCCCATGCTCGCAGCTAATACGTCTCCAACGTATTTATAATTTCTGATTGCTCCATGCTATATTATCTACTGTTTTGGACTATATTGGGCTTTATTTTCCACTTTTATATTATTTTTGGGACTAACCTATTAACCGGAGGCCTAGCCCAGAATTGCTGTTTTTTGCCTATTTCAGTGTTTTGAAGAAACGGAATATCAAACGGAGTCCAAACAGAATGAAACCTTCGGGAACGTGATTTTCTCACCAAATATGACCCAGGAGCCTTGGACCCTACGCCAAGGAAGCTTCGAGGTGGGTACGAGGTAGGGGGGCGCGCCCTATACCCCCAGGCGCGCCCCCACCCTCATGGGCCCACCGAAGCTCCACCGACGTACTTCTTCCTCCTATATATACCTACGTACCCCCAAATGAATAGATACGGAGCCAAAAACCTAATTCCACCGCCGCAACTTTCTGTATCCACGAGATCCCATCTTGGGGCCTGTTCCGGAGCTCTGCCGGAGAGGGCCGTCATCACGGAGGGCTTCTACATCATCATAGCCTCTCCGATGAAGTGTAAGTAGTTTACCTCAGACCTTCGGGTCCATAGTTATTAGCTAGATGGCTTCTTCTCTCTTTTTGGATCTCAATACAAAGTGCACCCCTCTCTCGTGGAGATCTATTCGATGTAATCTTCTTTTTTGCGGTGTGTTTGTTGAGACCGATGAATTGTGGGTTTATGATCATGTCTATCTATGAATAATATTTGAATCTTCTCTGAATTATTTTATGTATTATTGGTTATCTTTGCAAGTCTCTTCGAATTATCAGTTTGGTTTGGCCTACTAGATTGGTTTTTCTTGCCATGGGAGAAGTGCTTAGCTTTGGGTTCGATCTTGCGGTGTCCTTTCCCAGTGACAGAAGGGGCAGCAAGGCACGTATTGTATCGTTGCCATCGAGGATAACAAGATGGGGTTTATTTCATATTGCATGAATTTATATCTCTACATCATGTCATCTTGCTTAAAGCGTTACTCTGTTTTTAACTTAATACTCTAGATGCATGCTGGATAGCAGTCGATGAGTGGAGTAATAGTAGTAGATGCAGAATCATTTCGGTCTACTTGTCACGGACGTGATGCCTATATACATGATCATGCCTAGATATTCTCATAACTAAGCTCAATTCTATCAATTGCTCAATAGTAATTTGTTCACCCACCGTAGAATACTTATGCTCTTGAGAGAAGCCACTAGTGAAACCTATGGCCCCCAGGTCTATTCTCATCATATCAATCTCCATCACTTTAATCTTGCTTTGCTTTTTTACTTTGCCTTTTACTTTTCACTTTGCATCTCTATATCAAAAATACCAAAAATACTATCTATCAGATCTCACTCTCGTAAGTGACCGTGAAGGGATTGACAACCCCTAATCGCGTTGGTTGCGAGTAGCTATCGTTTTGTGCAGGTATGAGGGACTTGAGCATGGCCTCCTACTGGATTGATACCTTGGTTCTCAAAAACTGAGGGAAATACTTACGCTACTCTGCTGCATCATCCTCTCCTCTTCATGGAAAATCAACGCAAGCTCAAGAGGTAGCAAGAAGAATTTCTGGTGCCGTTGCTGGGGAGTCTACGCAAAAAGTCAACATACCAAGTACCCATCACAATCCGTATCTCTCGCATTACATTAGTTGCCATTTGCCTCTCGTTTTCCTCTCCCCCACTTCACCCTTGCCGTTTTATTCGCCCTCTCTTTCCCAATCTCCTTCTCCTTCTCTTTCTCCGTTTGCCTTTTTGTCGCTTGCCTTTTGTTTGCTCGTGTGTTGGATTGCTTGTTTGTCGCAATGGCTCAAGATACTACCAAATTGTGTGACTTCACCAATACCAATAATAATGATTTCCTTAGCACTCCGATTGCTCCTCTTGCCAATACTGAACCTTGTGAAATCAATACTGCTTTGTTGAATCTTGTTATGAAAGATCAATTCGCCGGCCTTCCTAGTGAAGATGCCGCTACTCATCTGAATAGCTTTGTTGATTTATGTGATATGCAAAAGAAAAAAGATCTCGATAAGGATGTCATTAAATTGAAGCTATTTCCTTTTTCGCTTAAAGATCGTGCTAAAGCTTGGTTTTCGTCTTTGCCTAAAAATAGTATTGATTCTTGGAACAAGTGCAAAGATGCTTTTATCTCTAAGTATTTTCCTCCCGCTAAGATCATCTCTCTTAGAAATGATATTATGAATTTTAAGAAACTTGGTCATGAACATGTTGCACAAGCTTGGGATAGAATGAAATTAATGATACATAATTGCCCTACTTATGGTTTGAATTTGTGGATGATTATACAAAAAAATTATGCCGGATTGAATTTTGCTTATAGAAATTTTTTAGATTCGGCAGCGGGAGGCACTTTTATGGAAATCGCTATAGGATATGCTACTAAACTCCTAGATAATATTATGGTTAATTATTCTCAATGGCATACTGAAAGATCTTCTAATAAAAAAGTGCATGCGATAGAAGAAATCAAAGTTTTGAATGGAAAGATGGATGAACTTATGAAATTATTTGCTACTAAGAGTGTTTCTTCTGATCCTAATGATATGTCTTTGTCTACTTTGATTGACAATAACAATGAACCTATGGATGTGAATTTTGTTGGTAGGAATAATTTTGGTAACAACGCGTATAAAGGGAATTTTAATCCTATGCCATATCCTAGTAATCTTTCTAAAATTATGGAAATTCCTACAACAACTCTTATGGAAATTATAATAAGATGCCCTCTAAATTTGAGAATAGTGTTAAAGATTTTATGAATTCACAAAAGAATTTCAATGCTTTGCTTGAAGAGAAATTGCTTAAAGTTGATGATTTGGCTAGGAACATTGATAGAATTTCTCTTGAGGTTGATTCTTTATAGCTTAGATCTATTCCTCCTAAGCATGATATCAATGAGTCTCTCAAAGCTATGAGAATTTCCATTGATGAGTGCAAGGAAAGAACCGCTGGGATGCGTGCTTCCAAAGATGCCTTTATGAAAGCATGTTCTTCCAATTCCTATGAAAATCAAGATGAAGATCTAAAAGTTATTGATGTGTCTCATATCAAATCTTTGTTTTGCAATATGAATCTTGATGAAACTGAATATGATCTTCCTTTACCTAGAAGGCATTCTAAAAATTCGGAGTATTTAGATCTTTATGATAAAATTGATGAAAGTGGGATTAAAAGAAATAAAAATCTAGAAGTTGCTAAACCCACTATATTGGATTTGAAGGAATTTAGTTATTAAAGTTGCTCTTTAATTGATTGTATTTCCTTGTTGCAATCCGTGCTAAATTCTCCACATGCTTATAGTCAAAAGAAAGCCTTTACCGAACATATTGTTGATGCCTTGATGCAATCTTATGAAGAAAAGCTTGAGTTGAAAGTTTCTATCCCTAGAAAACTCTATGATGAGTGGGAACCAACTATTAAAATTAAAATTAAAGATCATGAGTTTTATGCCTTGTGTGATTTGGGTGCTAGTGTCTCCACTATCCCCAAAACTTTATGTGATTTGCTAGATTTCCGCGATTTTGATAATTTCTCTCTAAACTTGCATCTTGCGGATTCCACTATTAAGAAACCTATGGGAAGGATTAATGATGTTCTTATTGTTGCAAATAGGAATTATGTGCCCGTAGATTTCATTGTTCTTGATATAGATTGCAATCCTTTTTGCCCTATTATTCTTGGTAGACCTTTCCTTAGAACGGCTCGTGCGATTATTGATATGAAGGAAGGGAATATTAGATTCCAATTTCCATTAAAAAAGGGCACGGAACACTTTCCTAGAAAGAAAAAAAATTGCCATATGAAACTATCATGAGAGCCACTTATGGATTGCCTACCAAAGATGGCAATACCTAGATCTATCCTCGCTTTTATGCCTAGCTAGGGGCGTTAAACGATAGCGCTTGTAGGAGGCAACCCAATTTTATTTCTAGTTTTTTTGTGTTTTTCTTCTGTTAGGGAATAAATAACCCATCTACCTTCTGTTTGGATGTGGTTTTGTGTTTTAATTAGTGTTTGTGCCAAGTTAGACCTATTGGATCTTCTTGGATGATAGTTATTTGATCTTGCTGTAATTTCCAGAAACTTTGCGTTCAGTGGCCGAATTGTTAAAAATCACCCGAACGTGATAAAATACTGATTCCAATTGCTTCTGATCAATAGACAAATTATCTAGGTCTTATAATTTTGGTAGAATGTTTTGGGTTCCATAAGTTTGCGTTAGTTACATATTACTACGGACTGTTCTGTTTTTGACAGATTCTGTTTTTCGTGTGTTGTTTGCTTATTTTGATGAATCTATGGTTAGTAAAATAGTTTATAATCCATAGAGAAGTTGGAATACATTAGGTTTAACACCAATATAAATAAAGAATGAGTTCATTACAGTACCTTGAAGTGGTCTTTTGTTTTGTTTCTCTAACGGAGCTCACGAGATTTCTATTGAGTTTTGTGTTGTGAAGTTTTCAAGTTTTGGGTGAATTCTTTTGATGGATTATGGAACAAGGAGTGGCAAGAGCCTAAGCTTGGGGATGCCCATGGCACCCCCAAGATAATATAAGGACACCAAAAATTCAAAGCTTGGGGATGCCCCGGAAGGCATCCCCTCTTTCGTCTACTTCCATCGGTAATTTACTTGGAGTTATATTTTTATTCACCAACATCATATGTGTTTTGCTTGGAGCGTCTTGTATTATTTGTGTCTTTGTTTGTTAGTGTGCCACAATCATCCTTGCTGTACACACCTTTTTAGAGAGCCATACATGAATTGGAATTTGATATAATACTCTATGTGCTTCACTTATATCTTTTGAGCGTTATAATTTTGCTCTATGTGCTTCACTTAGATCTTTTAGAGCATGGTGGTGGATTTGTTTTAAAGAAACTATTGATCTCTCATGCTTCACTTAGATTATTTTGAGAGTCTTAATAGCATCGTAATTTGCTTAATATCAATATGCTTTGGTATTCAAGATTTGTTGAACTTTCTTTTGAGTGCATTGAATACTAAGAAAAGATTGAAGCATGATTATTGTTTTGAGATATGGAGGTGATAATATTAGAGTCATGCTAGTTGAGTAGTTGTGAATTTAAAGAATACTTGTGTTAAAGTTTGTGACTCCCGTAGCATGCACGTATGGTGAACCGTTATGTGATGAAGTTGGAGCATGATTTATTTATTGATTGTCTTCCTTATGAGTGGCGGTCGGGGACGAGCGATGGTCTTTTCCTACCAATCTATCCCCCTAGGAGCATGCGCGTAATACTTTGCTTTGATAACTTCTAGATTTTTGCAATAAGTATATGAGTTCTTTATGACTAATGTTGAGTCCATGGATTATATGCACTTTTTCCCATCCTTCCACCATTGCTAGCCTCTCTAATACCGCGCACTTTTCGTCGGTATCATACACCCACCATATACCTTCCTCAAAACAGCCACCATACCTACCTATCATGGCATTTCCATAGCCATTCCGAGATATATTGCCATGCAACTTTCCACCATTCTGTTTACTATGACACGCTCCATCATTGTCATATTGCTAGCATGATCATGTAGTTGACATCGTATTTGTGGCAAAGCCACCATTCATAATTCTTTCATACATGTCACTCTTGATTCATTGCATATCCCGGTACACCGCCGGAGGCATTCATATAGAGTCATATTTGTTCTAAGTATCGAGTTGTAATTGCTGAGTTGTAAGAAAAATAAAAGTGTGATGATCATCATTTTTAGAGCAGTCCCAAGTGAGAAAAGAATGATGGCGACTATGATTCCCCCATAAGTCGGGATGAGACTCCGGACGAAAAATAAAATAAAAGAAAAAAAAGAGGCCATAAAAAAGAAAAAAGGCCCAAATAAAAAAATGAGAGAAAAAGAGAGAAGGGACAATGTTACTATCCTTTTACCACACTTGTGCTTCAAAGTAGCACCATGATCTTCATGATAAAGAGTCTCTCGTTATGTCACTTTCATATATGCCGGGGGACTAATCCACGAGCACCTATGGGACCGGCGGACCGAGTCCCTTTCGGTTCGGTGGGGGCGAGGGTCGCACGAAGAGCGGATCGAGGCGAAGCACACGAGCAGTTTACCCAGGTTCGGGCCGCATGGATGCATAAAACCCTACTCCCACTTTGTGGTTTGTATTGAGTTCTTGCTCGGGAGCGCGAAGTTCTACAGTACACCCCAGTAGCTAACGAGACCGAGCGTGAGTGTTCTCCCCCTCCCCCTCTACGTTGCGCATGGGCCTCCTTTTATATGCTCAAGGGGTCACCGACAGGTGGCAACGTAGACAAGGGTAAAAATGGAAAGGTGTTGCGGTTGGTACAACTACCTGCTACAGAGTATCATACCTAACCCTGACGGCAGGGGACAAGGGCATTAAATGCCCGTCTGTGTCGTATAAATAGTGCAAAAGGGACCGTCAGGGACGCCACCGCTCGCCATGATGGCAATCTTGTCAGTGCCGCTTGCCACCGCGCACCGCTGGCTGCACAGCCTCCCGCCACGTACGCCTGGAAGGGTCCCAGAGCGACACGTTGGTGGATGTGCTGGAGCGCAGGCACAGAGTGGTGGCTTGCCGCGGCAAGCGCCTTGCCGCGGTCGTTGTCTTGTCGCGTCCGGGAGCTTGTCGCTCACCGGGCCTTGCCGGGACGCGTGGCGCATGCGGCAAGTTCCTTGAGATGCCCTGGTTGGCCTTCCCGGCAAGCTCCTCTTACCGGGGTCTTTTCTCCTTAAGCGCCTTGCCTTGGTTGGCCTTCCCGGCAAGCTCCTCTTGCCGGGGTCTTGTCTCCTTGGCTTGGATACTTTGTCCTTGAATGGCTCCAAAGGAACCACGGAGGACCTTGGCGGTCACCCGGCAAGCCTTGCCGCGGGATGCTGCGACTGCCCGTGCACAAGTTCGGGATACTAAGGTACCACTACTCTAGTACACCGACAGGAGCCCCCGGGCCTGGGCCATACACGGTGCCGAGCGCTGTTGGGCCAGGCCCAAAACAGGGCACGGGCACGCGCGGCCTAGGTTACGCCGTATCTCTCCTCATATCCACCGCGCCCTCCCCGAACGGCACGCGTTGAATGCGGCGTTGTGGGAGAGATCGTGGGTGGTTTCTTTATTCGGAAAGGCGGAACGTCCGCCCCCTCCCTCTTTATAAGCAGGGGAAACAGGGGTAGTTCGCCCATTCGCCGGTTGTTACTCCAATCTCGGAAATCTCCGCCGCTCCCTCGTCTTCCCAAAGCTGAAAGAGAGTAGCGCCCCGCCCCCCATCGCCACCAGCACCACCAACGCCGTCGATCTCCTCCACCACTTCTGCCATGGCTCCGAGAGCCGACAAGGGGAAGGTTGTGAAGTCGACCGAGGCGCAGCGGCTTGCGGCGCTGCGAAAGGAGCGGGCAATCTTCCCCCCCAAGCTCGCCGCGAGGAAGCTGAGGGAGAATTACTACCTCTTCTGGTCGACGGAGACGCAAGCGCACCCGCGCACGAAGGTACTTCCAGCCGCCGCTTGGAAAACGGCTCCAAATGGATATCCATTCTTCGCCTTGTTCTTCTACTGCGGGCTCTGCCCGCCTTTCTCTGAGTTTTTCTGTGATATTATGAACACCTACGGGTTCCACCTCCTTGATTTCACCCCCAATGCCGTTCTGACCATGGCAGTTTTCGCACATCTTTGCGAAAACTTTGTCGGAGTCCATCCCAATGTAGCCCTTTTTCGCCACTTCTTTATGCCTCGAGTAGAGAGAGGAGAGCCTTTATCCGGCGGAATCGCCTGGATCTCGAGGGCCGGCAAGAAGGACACTTATCTGGAAGGAGAGTTCTACGGCAAGTGGGAGGAATGGAGAGCAGACTGGTGCTGGATTGTCGAGGAGAACCCACAGCCGTTTACCGCCCGGCGCCAAGCCCCAGTAGCACGCGGCAGCGATTGGAGTGATGTGGCCCCGGAAGATGATAGGCTGAAGATTGCCGTCACCCAGATCCTACGCCTCAGGCTTGCCGGGCTCACTGTAGGCGCTGTTGGCGCAGATTTTCTTCGCCGCCGCTTCGCCCCCCTGCAGGAACGGGGGAGACCCGCCTGGGAATTCAAGAATGCGGCGGATATCATGAGGCTGCGTCTGGGCCTCAACTTCAACTTCACTGTTCTGGAGCTCAACGCGATGCTCCAGGAGCTGTTCAAGTACGACCCTCAACATCACGAAGTGTTCAGGTTGCCGGGGGGTGTCATTCCGCTGTGCAACAACTCCGCGCTCGACCGCATCCGTGCAATGATGCCGCTGTGCGATTCGCATGGAATTGTCCCAACTTGGCAAGAGCCTGCAGACGACGTTGTGTAGGAGTTCTTTGACGGCTTGGTAGAAGTGCCGGTCCGGTCCGACGAAAAGGATAGCCTCACCCGCGACACCATTGATGCGGATATGACACGCATCGCCACTAGGTTGGAAGAGGCGGCGGCGGCCGCAGCCGCGGGCGAATTTGGATTCACTGTGGAGGAGGCAGATGCAGCAGAGCCGGCAAGCCGTGCCGAGCGAGGGGAGCCCGCTGGCGAGAAAGAGCTTGCCGGGCATGGCGTCGAGTCGAGCGAGCCCGCCGGGGATGCGAGCGGCTCGCTGGAGATCAACTCCTCTTCCTCCTCATCTTCAGGTAGCTCGCTGCAAGCAGAACCTCCATCTCCACCAAGAAGGCGTCTCCGCAAGGCCGGGGACATAGCGGGGCAGCGGGCAAGTGAATAGCCGCCGCGCCGCGCGACACGCTCCACCGCGGCAAGCACTGTTGCCGCGGGAGCACCTCACGCTGCTGCGGCAACTGGAGCGGGGTCCACCCGGACCACCGCTTCTTCTCCTGCCGCTTCTCACGCCGCGGCGGCAGCCGGAGCGGGGTCGTCTCATACCACCGCCACTGTTCCCGCCAAGCGGCCAAGGGAAACCACTCCTCCGCCTCCTCGTGCCGGACGTGAGCCAGACTTCGACTTCTCCATGTTCAGCTCCGACGAGGAAGAAGAAGAGTAAGATTCTCTTGTTGTACTTGTAGTTCTTCAATTCTTGCTGTTTTGTCTTGTATCTCATTTGCTTTACTCTGAATTTATTACTTTTTAGGACTCTGGCCCAGAGAGCAGCGAAGAGGGCCAAGGTCCCGGTGATTATCATCGAGGATGAACCCACCGCGACAGTAGGGGGTGCGTCCGAGACAACCTTGCTGGACCCGACAACTGTTCTCCAGAGCAGCCCCCAGCGTAAGTATATGGTTCGCTTTCTGCTGTCGGGCGCGCATGGATACTCTTTCTTTGCTGACATCTGACTGTTGGTTTGTGTAGGAGCAGAGCAGCCCCACCAGGAGCGCCCGGAGGCCGCCCCTGAAATGCCAAGGGAGAGTCCTCCGGCAAGGGAGAGTTCTCCGGCAAGGGACAGCACCAGCGGCCCTCCGGCGGCGGAGACCATGACTACAGAACCCGGTACAGGTACTCCTCTCGCTTCAAAACTTCCCTTGGGTTCTTCTTCTTTTGATCTTTTTCTCTTTTCTTGGATATTTGCTTGACTCTTCTCCCTTTTCCGGCCGTCAGACCCATCTGCTGCGGAGCCGATGGAGACCGAGGTTGCCGCCGACGACGCCGCTGCCACTGAAAAAGCAGCCGGTGCTGACGATCCCGTCGGCGCAGAGGCCGCCAAAGCTGCAGCCGCAGAAACAGGCGGGGGGTCTGGCAATCGCACTGACGGCCCCGAGGCCGTAGGAGCGCCAGGCGCTACGCCGACCGCCGATCCCTCCGCCGCTGCCGCAGCGTCAAGCTCTGAAGAGCCACAGCCAGGCGTCTACTTGAAGGCCGACGATGGCGTCTTCATCAACCTCCCCTAGGCATCAAGCTCCAGGGCGCCGGTCGAGGGAGAGAGCTTCGACAGAGAGGTGCTCGCCTCCGCTGGGCTGACGCTGGTTGACGTGCCGAGCAGCAGCAGCGGCGAGCCTGAGGAGGAGCGGCTGCTGCGGAA
Source organism: Triticum aestivum (assembly GCF_018294505.1). NCBI lineage: Eukaryota > Viridiplantae > Streptophyta > Magnoliopsida > Poales > Poaceae > Triticum > Triticum aestivum. The sequence continues at coordinate 568,890,372 of NC_057809.1, read as the reverse complement.
GTTGTTGTCGCTCTACCGCGCGCGGCAAGCCAAGCTGGAATCCCGTGAGGCGCTTGTCGCTAAGGCGGGAGCGGACATCGAGAAGCGTGCGGAGGAGCTCCGGGGTCTCAACCAGGAAGCTCTCCGGTCCCTGGCAGAGGAGCGGGAGCAACTCGCCGAAGAGCAGAAGGCCTTCTTCCTCGAGAAGGCCGAAGTTGAAGAGAAACAGCGGCTTGCCGTTGAGAAGCTTTCTACACAGGAGGGCGAGCTGGTGCAGCGGAAGGTCAACCTTGATGCACACGAGGAGGAGCTTGCCGCGCGCGATCGAACATTCGGCGGAGCCCTCAAGCAAGCGGAGGATGCTGCCACAGCTGCCGAGGCCGCCAAGAAGGAGCTGGAGACGAAGGTGGCGCAGCTGGAGGCCGATCTCAAGGCGAGTGGTGAAGAGCTTGCCGAGAAGGGCAAAGAGCTTAGCCCCGCCAAGGACTCCAACGCAGATCTTGAGTTGAAGCTGACCACTTTGACCAAGACGCTGGACGGCGCCAGGGAGCAGGAGGTGGCCTTGAAGGAGGAAATCAAGGCCGACAAGGCGCTGCTGGCGAGTGCTGCCGCTGCCCAGAATGCTTTTAGGGAGAATGTGGAGCACTGGACGGAGGGTCTCATGAATGTTGCCGCAGACATTGACAGGGAGCTGGCGCATCTGGGGATGGAGGATCTCGGGTATCCCTCCGACGAGAACCTCCAACCCAGCGCCAAGCTCATCTTGTTCTTCAAAGGAGTGGCGACGGCCCTCCAGCGGCTCCGGGAGAAGATCCCAAAGCAGCTGGCCGACGAGTCGCGTAAGATCTACGCGGGAGCTCTTCAAAAGGTGTTGGTGAAGGTGGCCTTCCGCAACCCGGGCCTCAACCTCACCAACGTCCTCAAGACCCTGCCGCCGAATGCTGATCTGGAGGCACTCAAGACCCTTGTCGCACCCATTGTGGACAAGGTGAGCGGGATCAAGAGGATTGAGGGCGATCGCGTAGACTAGGCCGCCCATTTTCTTCTTTTCTTGTCACTGCTGGTCATGTTATGAGAACAATCTGTTAGAGCCGCGACAAGCTACTTTGTAATATAACTCTATTCCGGGTAATGATTGTAATGTTATTCCCTTTACTTGATTCCTCCCTTTGTATGTTTTTGCCCTATGCTTTTAGGGAACTTGCCGGTGCAGGCACCTTAGCCGCGAGCGCTGAGTGCGGAACGTCAGCAGCCTGCTGGCGGTGCCGCTACCGACAAGAAACCTTGTCGCAAGTAGTCGCAGCTCATTAAGTTGTTGAGCGGACTCGAAACAAAATAAGGGCGCAACTAGCTACAAGTTGGTTCCTCCGCGCACAGGTTTTCCATACAAAGTGCGGTCGTTCATGGGAGATAACTTAAAATTTTTAAAAATCTGATTCCTCAAACTTTGGCAACTTAGCTTTTCTATTGTTTGCTTCCCGGTAAGGCGAAACTTTCTTGAACGACGCCTGGTCCATACCATTATCTTCTCATACCATTATCTTCTCCTCCCCCCCTTGGCAAACTTGTGGGCGAGGGAACCTTCCTTTCCTTGAGAAAAAAGAAAGAAGAGAAAATAAAGATATGGAGCCTTTCGGCTCGTTATTGCTTACCGGGGAGTAGGTGATGCACAAAGTGTCAGATCACATATGCAAAAAAATAGATATCATGAAATTGACAAGATGTGCGGAGCATATGAGCTTTACTTATGCACGGGGTCTGCGCCCGGCTTTGTAGAAAGGATTACATGCAACAGCGGCAAGACTTGTACAAAAGGTGGTTGCCGGAACAGGTTCCGGCAACCATGCTTTATGGGTAAAACTTACGAAGATGCTCAATGTTCCAGGAATTGCTCACCGGAATGCTATCTTCGGTCTCAAGGCGGAGAGCGCCAGGCCTAGTGACTCGTTTCACCCGGTAAGGGCCTTCCCACTTTGGTGTCAACTTGTTGGAATTCTTGGCGGACTGAACACGCCGAAGAACAAGGTCGCCTTCCTCGAGACTTCTGGCGTTAACTTTGCGGCTATGGTAGCGGCGCAAAGCTTGCTGGTAGCGAGCAGCTCGTATAGTAGCCTGAAGACGGTCTTCCTCAAGGAGTAGCACGTCATCTTGTCGCAGCTGCTCTTGCTCAAGCTCATCATAAGCGAGCACTCGAGGTGACCCGTATACGAGTTCCGTGGGGAGAACTGCCTCTGCTCCATAGACTAGAGCGAAAGGTGTCTGGCCAGTGGCTCGATTTGGCGTCGTCCTGATCGACCAAAGAACCACCAGCAGCTCCTCGATCCAGTTTCTTCCGCACTTGTGCAGCCTGTCGAAAGTCCTGGTCTTGAGCCCACGCAGCACTTCAGCATTTTCCCTCTACGCTTGACCGTTGCTTCTCGGGTGAGCAACAGAAGCGAAGTAGACCTTGGCGCCAAGATCTTGGACGTACTGCATGAAGGTGCGGCTCGTGAATTGCGTACCCTTGTCGGTGATTATCCTGTTAGGGATCCCGAAGCGGCAAACAATGGACCTGAAGAACTTGACTGCTGACTGTGTTGTCACCTTCCTCACTGCTTCCACTTCCGGCCACTTTGTGAACTTGTCGATTGCAATGTACAAGTACTCAAAGCCCCCGACTGCTCGGGGAAAGGGGCCGAGGATGTCGAGCCCCCAGACCGAAAATGGCCAGGATAAAGGGATCGTCTGGAGAGCTTGAGCTGGTTGGTGTATCTACTTGGAATGGAACTGGCACGCTTCACACTTGGTTACTTGTGCAGTTGCATCCTGGAGGGCTGTCGGCCAAAAGAAACCTTGCCGGAATGCTTTGCCGGCAAGTGCTCTTGCGCCAATGTGGTGACCACATATGCCTCCATGTATCTCTGCCAACAGCTTTTGTCCGTCTTCCCGGTGAATACACTTCAATTTCACACCGTTGAGTCTTCTTCTGTACAGTGTGTTGTCGACAAACTGGTACATACTTGACTGCCGGGCTACTCTTTCCGCTTCTTCTTGCTCTTCGGGAAGTTCTCCTGTCTGAAGGAAACGGACAATCTGCTGTGCCCATGCTGGAGCTTGTGGCTCAACAATAAGGACTAAAGGCAAATCTGCTGCTGCGGGAACATCCGCTTCTACGGCGAGAACCTGCGGCTCCGTTGGAGCTTGACGTTCCCCGGCAAGCTTGCCGGAGCAAAACTTGTCGGGAGCTTCTGCTTCGACGGAACAAACCCTAGGGTTTGCCGGAGCAGACTGCTCCTCAGCGCTCTTGGCGTTGATCTTGGCGACCTTCTTGGCGGCGGCTTCGGGAAGCTCTGCCGGAAAATAGTCACCAGAAATCAACTTCCTCTTCTTGCTCTGTCCAGTTGATGGCGTTACAGACGATTGAGTCATCTTGAGCACAAAGATCCCTGGTTCCACAGGTAACTTAAGTGCGGCGCACTTTGATAGGCCATCGGCAATGGCGTTCTGAGCTCTTGGAACATGCTCCATCTGTAGGCCGTCAAAGTGCTCTTCTAGCTTTCTCACTTCGTCGACGTAGGCTTCCATCAACGGACTCTGATAGCTCTTGTTCACTTGGCGGACGACAAGCTGCGAGTCACCCCTGACAATGAGCTTCTTGATCCCAAGGTCTGTTGCGATCCTGAGACCGGCAAGCAAGCCTTCATACTCTGCAGTATTGTTTGTTGCTTGCCCCTTGGGAAAGTGCATCTAGACTATGTACTTGAGGTGCTCTCCGGTGGGTGCGACAAGCAGCAAGCTAGCGCCGGTGCCTTGCAGCGAAAAGGCACCATCAAAGTACATCAGCCACTCTTTGCTCGCTTCCTCGACGGGGATGTTCGTTTCTGGAATTTCTTCATCTGGTGTTGGCGTCCATTCTTCTATGAATTCCGCCAATGCTCTGCTTTGGATAGTTGAAGTACTCTCAAACTTGAGGCCAAAGCTTGACAGTTCCAGTGCCCACTCAACAATCCTGCCTGTCGCTTCTGGATTCTGTAGTATCCTCTTCAGCGGAAAACGAGTGACAACTGTGATCTCATGTGCTTGGAAGTAATGGCGCAGCTTTCTCGAGGCTATGAGAAGGCCGAAAAGCAATTTCTGCACGCCAGAGTACCTTGACCTAGCCCCCTGTAGAAGGGAACTGACAAAGTAAACTGGGCGCTGTACCATTCTCTTCTGTATCTCCTCGCGCGTCTGCGCAGATCCATCCTTGTCGGGACCAGAGCTTGTCGGGTAAGCGCCATGCTTGTCGCTGGATGCGCCTGCCGCGGTTGCTGGCTCGTCATCTGCCTCCCTCTCTGCTACTAACGCAGCACTAACCACTTGATTGGTTGCCGCTATATACAGCAGCAACTTCTCTTGTGGCTTAGGTGCGACAAGTGTTGGAGCGGAGGACAAGTATCTCTTCAAGTCTTGCAGCGCAACCTCCGCTTCTGAAGTCCATTTCATTGGACCTGCATTTTTCAATATTTTGAAAAACGGCAGGGCGCGCTCAGCAGACCTAGAGATAAACCTGCTGAGAGCAGCCACGCAACCGGCAAGTCTTTGTACATCCTTGACGCGCTTTGGTGCTTCAATCTGCTCAATGGCCTTGATCTTGTCGGGATTGGCTTCGATTCCCCGCTGAGACACGAAGAACCCGAGAAGCTTGCCGGAGGGGACTCCAAACACGCACTTCTCGGGGTTGAGCTTGAGGCTGATCTTGCGCAGATTTGCAAAGGTCTCGTCTAAATCTTGAATCAGAGTTGCGTTGTCCTTGCTCTTGACCACTATGTCATCCATGTAGGCTTCCACATTTCTGTGTATTTGTGGCTCAAGAGCGACATGGACTACTCTTGCAAATGTTGAACCAGCATTTTTTAAACCGAAAGGCATCCGTATGAAACAGTACGTGCCACATGGAGTGATGAATGCGGTCTTCTCCTCATCCTCTTCTGCCATGAAGATCTGATGGTATCCTGAGTATGTGTCAAGAAATGAAAGCAAATCACATCCGGCCATGGAGTCAACAATCTGGTCAATGCGCGGCAAAGGAAATGGGTCTTTGGGACAAGCTTTGTTAACATCGGTAAAGTCGATACAAAGTCTCCATTTCCCGTTCGCCTTGCGCACGACTACAGGATTGGCCAACCACGTAGGATTGAGCACTCCTCTGACAAGGCCTGCTGCTTCCAACTTCTTGATCTCTTCTGCGATGAATTCTTGGCGCTCCACTGCTTGCTTCCTGACCTTCTGCTTGACGGGCCGCGCATGAGGAAAAACGGCAAGATGGTGCTCAATTACTTTCCTGGGAACACCGGGGATGTCAGACGGTTGCCACGCAAACACGTCGACGTTCGCCCGTAGGAAAGCAATGAGCGCGCTTTCCTATTTAGGGTCGAGAGTGGCACCGATGGTGAAGGTACCACCAGTGCCGTCCTCCTTGGCGGACACCTTCTTGGTCTCTGGCGGAGCTGCCATTGTCTTCTTACACTTGCCGGTGGAGCTCGATGGTGCGTCCTCGACGGCAGCGCAGCACTCCGAAGAGGTGCGTTTGCCGGAGTGGGCATCAGAACTCTTGCCGGACTTGGTCTTCTTCTTCCCCCCGGGAGCTTCAACGGCAGGTGACTTGCGATCTGTTGCGGCTGCCGCTTCCCGGTAGATCTTGTCGGCGCAGATAAGAGCTTCCTTCTTGTCGCCAGGGACAGAGATGACGCTTATCGGGCCTGGCATCTTCAGCATGTTGTATGTGTAGTGAGAGGCTGCCATGAACTTGGCGAGTGCTGGACGGCCGAGTATCCCATTGTAAGGCAATGGAAAATCGGCAACGTCAAAAGTGACCCTCTCAGTCCTGAAGTTCACCTCGCTGCCAAATGTTACTGGCAACGTGACCTTCCCCTTCGGCTTGCTCCTTCCCGGGTTGATTCCTTGGAATGTGCCGGTCTCTTCAAGCTCGCTGTCAGGGATCTGGAGTTTCTGGAGTACAGCGGAGGACATCAGGTTCAAGCCGGCCCCGCCGTCAACTAGCATCTTAGTGACTTTGAGGTTGTGGATAGTTGGTGAAACCAACATCGGCAAGCACCCGACCGCAGTTGTGCGATCAGGGTGGTCCTCAATATCAAAGATGATAGGCGTGCTGGACCATTTCAGAAGCTTGCGTGACTCAACAGGCGGTTCTGCCGCATTGACTTCCCGCACCCACTGCTTGAGTTGGCGGTGCGAAGTATGCAGAGAAGCACCGCCGTCAATGCACAAGACCTCTGTGGCTTTCTGGAACTCCTGCTCACTGGTCTCGACATCATCCATGTCTTCGTCGTCGTTGTCATCTTCATCCTTGTCGCGGCCGCGGGGAGGTCTGTCTCCTTGCCGCTGATTGGCCTTGCCGCGGCGTCCTCCCCGGCCGGCGCGCTTCTTGCCGGATTCTCCAGTGCCTCCTTGGGCCCTCTCCTTGTCGCGTCGCTCGTATTCAGCCTTTTGCTACTGGACAAGCTGTTCGACCTTCTTGCAGCTCTGGAGGTCATGGCCCTTGGTGCGGTGGATCTTGCAGTACTGCTTGTCGGTGCCGTCCTGCTTGTCGGTGACCACCACAGTCTGGCAGTTGGTGCTTGCGGCAATCTCCTTGCCGGAGCTACCAGTTTTGGCTTTCTTGGCGCCACCTTCATTGCCGGACTGCTCAATGACTAGCACATCTTTGCCTTTCTTCTTCCTGTTGTTCCGCCGCCGGTTTTTCTTTGCCGGGGCAGCATCCTCACTGTCAGATCCTCCCGCTCCTGTATTCTCTCCGGGGAGTTTCCTCCCTTCCTCAGCACGTGCACACTTGTCGGCCAGGGCATACAGCTCACTGACGTCTCTGATCTTGCACATCGCCATCTCCTCCCGCATCCTGCGGTTACGCACGTTCTGATGGAACGCGCTGATGACCGCGGCAGGGTGGACATCTGGGATGTTGTGCTGTACACGGCTGAATCTCTGAATGTACTTGCGCAGGGGCTCTCCTTCCTTCTGGGCGAGCAGATGAAGGTCACTCTCTTGGCCATGGGGTTTGTGGCCGCCTGTAAAGGCGCCGACAAACTGATGGCATAGGTCTGCCCAGGAGGATATGGAGTCGTCCGGCAAGTGCATGAGCCAGGACCTGACGTTGGGCTTGAGCACCAGCGGGAAGTAGTTGGCAAGGATCTTGTCGTCCCGCCCCCCGGCAGCTTGCACCGCGATGGTGTAGACGCTGAGGAACTCCGACGGATGCGACTTGCCGTCGTACTTCTCTGGTACGTCTGGCTTGAAATTCTTTGTGCTGGGCCACTGGACTTGCCGCAGCTCACGAGTAAACGCAGGGCAACCTACCGCGTATGGCAAGTCGCCTGGTTCCCCTGGCGCATGCATGTCGACAGAGGGCCTAGCGCGCTGGTCCGATTGACGTCGCGCTTCTCTTCGGCGCTCGATGCGAGTACGAGCGTCTTCTTGCTGTCGTTCATGAAGAACTTGGCGCTGATCGCGACGAGCTCGTGGATCTGATGACGCGGTGGAGTCGTTGTCGAGGTGGATCCGGCGAGTCGGCGATCTTGGCCTTCGGGGCGGAGAGTGCACAGTGGTTGCACCCCCACCGGTCTTGTCGCCACCGGCTCGTGCCTGGCTGACTTGCCGCGGCTGCGAAGTGCTCGGCTGCCGTTGAGTGTTGCCGTTGGTGAAGCCGATGAGACTCTGAATGGTGGCCCTCTAGTCGTCGATCTTGTCTGCCGTTGGAGGGTAGTCCAGGAGCAGTTGAGCTCGCGCCAAAGCTTCTGCTGGAGTGGCGGGTGGCGGTGGCGAACGGTGCGAGGAGCGGGATATGCCCGGACTTCTAACTATGTTAGAAGGAGCAGTATCCCGTCCAGGCGACCGTGCCTCGCTTGTGCCAGCATGTTGGCGTGCATGCTGGTCTTGAGCACTCCGAGATCCACTAGCTCGATCTTGGTCCATCAAACGCATGGTACTGTGAGCACCATGACGCTGCCGGTCCCGCGCCTCCTGAGATGGGCGCGGTGCATGTACGGACGCCGAGGTCTTGGAGTGCGCCCGGTCGTTGTGGGAGCCGGCTACGCCGCCGATGGGCAGCGCAGCCTTGTCCTTGGACCTGGCAGCACCGTGAGCTCCCTTGTCGACGCCCATTCTTCCGCCGGCATCTGCCCCATCAGCCGTTTGCTCGGGCGGTGGTGGGTTCGGCGCGGACAGAGCAGCCGCCTCCGAAGCCTTCTTCTTCGGCGGCATGTCGATGAAGATGATGAAGATCTAGCTCGTGTGAACGCCGGATCTGGTTCACACAACCTCGACGCCCCTACCTGGCGCGCCAAAGATGCCGGGGGACTAATCCACGAGCACCTATGGGACCGGCGGACCGAGTCCCTTTCGGTTCGGCGGGGGCGAGGGTCGCACGAAGAGCGGATCGAGGCGAAGCACACGAGCAGTTTACCCAGGTTCGGGCCGCACGGATGCGTAAAACCCTACTCCTGCTTTGTGGTTTGTATTGAGTTCTTGCTCGGGAGCGCGGAGTGCTACCGTACACCCCAGCAGCTAACGAGACCGAGCATGAGTGTTCTCCCCCTCCCCCTCTACGTTGCGCATGGGCCTCCTTTTATATGCTCAAGGGGTCACCGACAGGTGGCAACGTAGACAAGGGTAAAAATGGAAAGGTGTTGCGGTTGGTACAACTACCTGCTACAGTGTATCATACCTAACCCTGACGGCAGGGGACAAGGGCATTAAATGCCTGTCTGCATCGTCTAAATAGTGCAAAAGGGACCGTCAGGGATGCCACCGCTCGCCACGATGGCAATCTTGTCAGTGCCGCTTGCCACCGTGCACCGCTGGCTGCACAGCCTCCCGCCACGTACGCCTGGAAGGGTCCCAGAGCGACACGTTGGTGGATGTGCTGGAGCGCGGGCACGGAGTGGTGGCTTGCCGCGGCAAGCGCCTTGCCGCGGTCGTTGTCTTGTCGCGTCCGGGAGCTTGTCGCTCACCGGGCCTTGCCGGGACGCGTGGCGCATCACGGCAAGTTCCTTGAGATGCCCTGGTTGGCCTTCCTGGCAAGCTCCTCTTGCCGGGGTCTTGTCTCCTTAAGCGCCTTGCCTTGGTTGGCCTTCCCGGCAAGCTCCTCTTGCCGGGGTCTTGTCTCCTTAGCTTGGATACTTTGTCCTTGAATGGCTCCAAAGGAACCACGGAGGACCTTGGCGGTCACCCGGCAAGCCTTGCCGCGGGATGCTGCGACTGCCCGTGCACAAGTTCGGGATACTAAGGTACCCCTACTCTAGTACACCGACAATATACTAGTGGGAATTTTTCATTATAGAACTTGGCTTGTATATTCCAATGATGGGCTTCCTCAAAATTGACCTAGGTCTTCGTGAGCAAGCGAGTTGGATGCACACCCACTTAGTTTCTTTTGATGAGCTTTCATATACTTATAGCTCTAGTGCATCCGTTGCATGGCAATCCCTACTCACTCACATTGATATTCTATTGATGGGCATCTCCATAGCCCGTTGATACGCCTAGTTGATGTGAGACTATCTTCCCCTCTTTTTGTCTTCTCCACAACCACCATTCTATGCCATATATAGTGCTATATCCATGGCTCACGCTCATGTATTGTGTGAAGATTGATTTTTTTTTGAAAAAGTTAGAGTATGAAACAATTGCTTGGCTTGTCATCGGGGTTGTGCATGATTTAAATACTTTGTGTGGTGAAGATAGAGCATAGCCAGACTATATGATTTTGTAGGGATAACTTTCTTTGGCCATGTTATTTTGAGAAGGCATAATTGCTTCGTTAGTATGTGAGGGAGTCCTGGATTAGGGGGTGTCCGGATGGCTGGACTATACCTTCAACCGGACTCCTGGACTATGAAGATACAAGATTGAAGACTACGTCCCGTGTCCGGATGGGACTTTCCTTGGCGTGGAAGGCAAGCTTGGCGATGCGGATATTTAGATCTCCTACCATTGTAACCGACTTTGTGTAACCCTAACCCTCTCCGATGTCTATATAAACTGGAGGGTTCTAGTCCGTAGAAGACAACATACAACAATCATACCATAGGCTAGCTTCTAGGGTTTAGCCTCCTTGATCTCGTGGTAGATCTACTCTTGTACTACCCATATCATCAATATTAATCAAGTAGGACGTAGGGTTTTACCTCCATCAAGAGGGCCCGAACCTGGGTAAAACTTCGTGTCCCTTGTCTCCTGTTACCATCCGCCTAGACGCACAGTTCGGGACCCCCTACCCGAGATCCGCCGGTTTTGACACCGACATTGGTGCTTTCATTGAGAGTTCCTTTGTGTCGTCGCCTTTAGGCCCGATGGATCCTTCGATCATCAACAACGATGCAGTCCAGGGTGAGACTTTTCTCCCTGGACAGATCTTCTTCTTCGGCGGCTTCACACTGCGGGCCAATTCACTTGGCCACCTGGAGCAGATCGAAAGCTACGCCCCTGGCCATCAGGTCAGATTTGGAAGTTTAAACTACACGGCTGACATCCGCGGGGACTTGATCTTCGACGGATTCGAGCCATAGCCGAGCGTGTCGTGCTGTCTCGATGGGCATGATCTAGCTCCGCCGCCGAACAGTGCCCTCGAGGCCGCACACGCATCGGTTCCGACCCTTAATTCGGAGCCTACTGCGCCGTTCGAGGATGAGTGGTTGGACGCTGCCTCGGGGGCTATGATCTCAAAGGCGATCGAGCCGAACACCAGCCCCGCACTCTGCAAGGCCCGTGACTCCGAGGGGCCGGATTCCTCTCCGGACTCCGAGCCCTCCGCGCCCCTTCCGATCGAATCCGATTGGGTGCCGATCATGGAGTTCACCGCTGCAGATATCCTTCAGCACTCGCACTTTGGCGATATACTGAAGTCACTAAAATCTCTCTCTTTATCAGGAGAGCCCTGGCCGGACTACGGTCAGCAAGGTTGGGATACGAACGATGAAGAAATTCAAAACCCACCCACCACCCATTTGGTAGCCATCATCGATAATTTAAACGATGTGCTCAATTTCGACTCCGAAGACATCGACGGTATGGACGACGATGTAGGAGACGCATATGAACCAACACCTATAGGGCATTGGACAGCCACCTCATCTCATGATGTGTGCATGGTGGATACACCTAAAGGAAGAGACAACGAGGAACACGGGGAGGCAACGAGGGATCGATCTCTCGAAAAACAATCAAAGCGGTGGCATAAATGCTGCTCCAAGCCCCACCTCGATACAAACCCAGCCGTAGAGCAGGATGAGCCGGCAGATGACGAGCATGCCTTAGAGCAACCGTCCGAACAGGGCAACTCGGATAAAGAAACTGAACAACCCGTCCCTGGCAAAAACGGCATTCTGGACGACCTTACTCCGGATAAGCCCATGGAGAATAAGAACCTCCACAAAAGGACCGTTGCAACCGCACACAGCCTGAAAAAGCAAAAGCGGAAGCTAAAAAATGCGGAAGAAGCACTCTGAATCAGATGGAGTAAAGTTATCAATACCGTAGACAAATACGGCGGCATTCGTCACACTAAAAGCTATCCGAAGCAAAAGCTACTGCCCGAATTCGACGAAGAGGCCTTAGCACCCTCGCATTCAAAAAGTAAGAAAGCCACCCAGTCGGATAGACGACCCCATGGCCAGCATAAAGTGGCGAGCGGCGCCGCACTCAAGCCGACATGCGACCCACTCAAGGATTTGCATCAAAAGGATGGCCCAGCTAGGTCCATTTATGGGCCAAGAAAGCAAGCTCTCATAAGCAACGCAACAAAACCAGTATCCGAACATCACGGCACACCCAAATACAGGGGCACCGCACACCCCCTATGTTTCACCGATGAGGTCCTGGATTATGAATTTCCAGCGGGATTCAAACCCGTAAACATAGAGGCATACAATGGAACAACAGACGCTGGAGTCTGGATCGAGGATTATATCCTCCACATACATATGGCTAGAGGAGATGACCCCCATGCCATAAAATACTTACCCCTCAAGCTTAAAGGGCCAGCCTGGCATTGGCTTAAAGGCCTTCCCGAAAACACAATTGGAAGTTGGGAAGAGCTCGAGGACACTTTCCGAGCAAATTTTCAAGGGACCTATGTCCGCCCTCTGGATGCAGACGATCTCAATCACATAACTCAACAGCCCGGAGAGTCAGCTCGGCAATTCTGGAACAGATTTCTTACTAAAAAGAATCAGATAGTTGACTGTCCGGACGCCGAAGCCTTAGCAGCTTTTAGGCATAATGTTCAAGACGAATGGCTCACCAGACACCTCGGCCAAGAAAAGCCAAGAACAATGGCCGCATTAACAAGCCTCATGACCCGCTTTTGCGCAGGACATGACAGCTGGTTGGCAAGACGTAGCACCAGCGACCCAAGTACATCCGAAACTAGGGATGGAAACGGAAAACCGTGACACAACAAGGATCATCGCCGGACTAAGGAAAACATTCCGAAGAGCACGACAGTCAACGCCAGATTCAAAAGCTCACGGCAGGATCAGAAAAAGCCTCCCCTCCAGGATAACAGGGATGAGCTATCCAACCTAAACAAAATCTTGGACAGGATATGTCAAATACACAGTACTCCTAGGAAGCCTGCTAACCACACCCACAGAGATTGTTGGGTCTTCAAACAATCCGGCAGACTCAATGCCGGACACAAGGGGCTCGACACACCAAGCGAAGACGATGACGAACCCTAAAGGCAGAGCACCAGGAAACAAAAGAATTTTGCACGAGAAGTAAAAACAGTAAACTTACTTCACATAACAAAATGTGCAGCACCCATAAAGGTACACACCATACGGCCTATCCCAAAGGAGTCTTGCCACTGGTTGTCAAAACCAATCATCTTCGATCATCTGGATTATTCTAGAAGTATCAGGAACGCAGGCTGGACTGCCTTGGTACTCGATCCAATAATTGACGGACTCCAGTTTACAAATGTCTTGATGGACGGCGGCAGTGGTCTAAACCTGATATATCAGGACACAATCCGCCACATGGGGATAGACCCAACAAGACTTCGCCACAGCAAAACCTCCTTTCAAGGGCTAATGCCAGGTCCGGACACCCATTTCATGGGTTTTCTCCGGCTTGAAGTTATATTCGGCTCCACCGATAACTTCCGCCGTGAAAAGCTAACTTTCCACATTGTCCCATTCTCAAGTCGCTATCAAGCACTGCTGGGACGCGAAGCTTTTGCCCTCTTAACGCAATACCGCATTATGCATCTCTTACACTTAAGATGCCCGGTCCACAAGGCATCATCTCTTTAAAGGGGAAGCATTGAGGGCGCCCCCCCCCTCGCGGAGGATTTTGCGGCCGCCTTAACAGCCCCACAATAAAATGGCTTCACCAGCCAAAACATCTAAACAGGTCATTAAGACCACGGACACGGCTAGACGAGTCCGGCACAAAAATATCATTGATAAAGGCTTAGTGGCCGTATACCCCTAATCTAGGGGCTCCGCACATATAAAATAAGAGACAATCAAGCTCAAATTTACCAATTTCAATTTTTACTTTGTTTATTTAATATAACTTCTGTTCGGCACGATCTTTTTTCAACTTAGTTCCTCTCTTTTCCAGATGAATATCGTGCTGCGCCCGTCCAGGATACGGCACAACGGAGACACAGGCGCAGACGTGTAGCAGGGACCCGTTCCAAGGATTCTTTTCAGATTAGGACCCTGCGTAAACCTTTTTTACTGTCTCTTGTTGATACACATCCCCTGGTTCTCTCTAGTTTAACCAAGGAGGAGGCTGGCGTCTTGGCATGTGGCCACGTTAGAATTTCTGCGCGTACCTGGACACTAGGGGCTTATACCTAAGGGCGTTGTCTCACCCGCCCTCATAAAGACCAAACACCTTAGGGAGTGTTCGGCGTCGCGAGTTTGGCCTTATATGCATCAGCTCCGAATCATGTCTTTGGTCAAATGTTGGGTTGCCCGGCTCCTGTGTTCGGCTGCCTTACGTTCCGCTCTATCGGCTAAGGCAGCACCAGGAGAACTACTGCGATTGTGCCCAGGTTCGGCTAGGCGAGCACCTTAGTAGAGAAAGCCGAAAACTGACTATCATGATATAGCGTGAGACTGGTCAGCCACTCGATGACTTACCAGAATCTATAGGATTCCTCCGCATTAACGAAGGGCCGTTTCCCGGCCAGGCACATATGCGGCCCGAATTCGGGAGAGCGCAGTCGCCACCAGGGGCTATCTAAGTAGCCTCACTGTCAAGCTCCTATGGCTAAGTGAAAGTGATAAAGCATTATAGTCCGATTGCCTAGTTCGCTGCGCTATCACCTCCTTTGTAGGACCAAGACGTTGGATCAAGTGTGAAAATGCGCCTTCTGTGAACACCCCCGCATTATTTGCGTGGGGGCTGAAGCCGACGACTGCCATATTTTAGATTTTATATATCTTAAACGGCCGCACAGGAGGTGTTACAATACTTGCAGACACAAGTATAAAAAGTTCCTACAATTTATCAAAACACCGTTTTACAATCGCATATGCTATTCGAACATAGCATCCTTCGAGCACTGCGTCTCTATTACAAGAGCGCCCTGCAGAACTTCCTGAAAATAGTGCTCGGCAGGTACTCGGCTTCTGTCCGAGTCTTGGGATGCAACAGCGGTGGTCTCCATTTCCGCCCAGTATGTCTTGACACGGGCAAGAGCCATCCGCGCACCCTCTATGCATGCTGACCTCTTAATTGCATCAATACGCGGCACCGCACCAAGGAACTGCTGCACCAAGCTGAAATAACTCTTCGGCTCCTATCTCCCCGGCCACAGGTGACTCATGACGCACTTCATGGCGAGTCCGGATAACCTATTCAGTTCGGCCCATTCGGCCAGACGATCGGCCACTGATAGTGGACGCTCTAGATTGTGGAACTGCGACCAGAAAAGCTTTTCCACGTCGCGATCTTCTTAATCTCGAAAGTGTTCGGTCGCATCAGCAGCACTCGCTGCCAAATCCAGGTAGGTGTCAGCCGTACTCCACAAATGGTCTAACGGAGCATGCTTAGGATCACAAAACTTCCTCTGCAGCATAAAGGACTTACCAGCTGCGATCTCTCTAGCCTAACGCAGCTCCTCCTTCGTAGCTCTCATCGCAGAGCGAGCATCCTTGGCATCGGCAACGGCCTTTTCTAAGTCCGTCTGTCCCCCCGGTCTTCTTTTTCAAGAAGCTTGCAGCAGTCAGCAGCGCTCTTTGGCTTCACGGCCATCTCTTTCTTGCTTCGACAGTGAGCAGCCTGTTCGGCTCTCAGCTCTTCAAGGGCCTTCTCGGCAGCCGCATCACTTTTTTTGTCCTGTTCCTTGGCTCGGGCAAGTTCCGCCCGAAGTCTCGCCACGGCAGCCGCACCATCTGCATCAAGCACACACATTGTAAGATACTGGCATAAAGCTCCTCTTACCAGGTGCTGCCCGAGGAATTACATACCTTGCGCCTCATCAAGCCGCTTGTTGACGAGCGCGATGTCGGCATCTGCCACGTCAAGTTGCCGCTTTAGCTCGGCAAAAGCATCAGTCCGGCTGGATTCCGGACACTTCGCCACCTACATACGAAGGCGATATTTTAGACCTGGGATTATGATCCTCTGCGCGCCGTCACTTTCGACAACGCACAGAGTCTCAGGGCCTACTATCTACACAGGGCGCATCTTATTTATGCGCAACTGTCAAAAAGTGTACATTATTTCACGTACCTTAAAACCTGTCAGTAAACTTCTGACGGCCTCGTGCAATCCACTTTCCGCGGACGAAATCCTTTCAATCACCATGCCCATCAATGCACAGTGCTCCTCTGATATAGAAGCTCGCCCTAGCAGATTCTTCAGCTCCTGCGACCGAGCACCGGACGGTGCCGGACTTGTCCTGTGGCCTCTTTCGAAGGCCGGACGCAGAGAACCTTAGGGGGCCATATGGCTATCTTCCGCCCCCTCCGGATTCGGAGAAGCCCTCCATGACGACACCTCATGGTCGCCCGCCTCGCTAGGTGGTACGGCAGGGGGAGGTGTTCCGCTCTCCATCATCTCCGGAAGAAGGTCCCCCGAAGACGAGCTCTACTGAGAAGGGCTGAGGTCCGAGCTACAAGGTAAAATTTCGGTTAATCTTCTCAGATATAAAGCAAGGATTTCTCTCATCTCTCAAAAAGAAAATCTTTCTCTACTTATGGCTCGCTGGAGGGCTGAACCCCTTGAGGGCATAATTCGGCTGAGGTACCCCCCGGCGTAGGACCCTCTGACGAGGATTTTTTCCCCCGCTTTGAGGCCATGGTCTCCGGGTCTTCAGAGGCAGTCCTTTTCTTCCCCAGAGGAGAGGAATTTTCGATTCCTTCCTTCCGAACAGCCTCCTTCGAGGAGGCCGTAGTTTCCTTGTCCCCTCCCTCACTTTTCTCCAAAGGCACAATCTTTAACATCCTGACTAGCACGGGATCTGGCCTGGTCTCAGGGAGGGGAGCCAGACACCTGATCAGCTTTGCTTTCGCTATCCACTCCTATTTGAAAAGGACAGCTCTTTTAGGGGCATGTTTATAACAAATATACGGATAGCGAGTCCGGGCACAAGGCAACTTACTTGAGTATCCGGGCGATTGCAGCTCAGACCTGCGTCCTCGGTCAAATCCGGACACATTGCTTGTGATCCGAAGAACAGTTTATACATCTCCGCGGGTGTTGCACCCATAAAATGCTGGAAAGCTCGTGGTCCCTCCGGATTAAACTCCCACACATGAAGGGAGCGACGTTTGCCGGGCAGTGTTCGGCGGATCAGCATGACTTGCGTCACTTTGACCAGGCTAAGACCTCTTTCTAAGAGATCCCTGATGCGGTCCTGCAACAAAGGCACGTCCTGGGATGGCCCCCAGTTTAGGCCTTTATTAACCCACGACCCTAGTTGCTTTGGGGGACCCGAGCGAAAGGCAGGCGGCGCCACCCACTTGGTGCCCCTAGGAGCGGTGATATAGAACCACTCTCGTTGCCATAAGCCGAGCTCCTCTTGAAAAGGGCCCTCGGGCCATGGAGCATCAGCCTTCTTGCTTATAACAGCACCTCCGCACTCTGCATGTCGTCCCTCAATCATCTTCGGCTCTACCTTAAAGGTCTTGAGCCATAATCCAAAGTGAGGAGTAACACGGAGGAATGCTTCGCACACGACGATGAATAAGGAAACATGGAGGATGGACTCCGGAGCTAAGTCATGAAATTCCAGCCCATAATAGAACATCAACCCCCTCACAAAGGGATCCGTGGGGAAGCCTAACCCTCGAAGGAAGTGAGACACGAACACCACGCTCTCACCGGGCTGGGGACTGGGAATAGACTGCCCTTGAGCAGGCAGCCTATGCAAAATTTCGTCGGTCAAGAACTTGGCCTCTCTCAACTTTAGCATGTCCTCCTCCGTGACGGAGGAGGGCATCCATCGGCCTTGAAGGTCAGAACCGGACATTGTCGAAGGTCTGAAGCGCCTGAAATCTAGAGCCTTGGGTGTTGGAACTCAAGGCGACGGGCGAACTCCTTTGAGATTGAAAAGGAGTAAGGCCTTGGTCTCTTTATAAGAGGTTGAATACCAAGGGCCCTCCCCGTAACCGTTTGGGACTCGCCTTTAATCGAGAAAACATACTAACAGGCACGATTGGGTTACCCACGTCCGTATTGATGAGAATCCCGTAAATAAAGGGGACACGATCTCTGCTTTGACAAGACGTGCCAAGGAAACCACCTCGCAAAATGCGCTGAGGCGGGGGAGTAAAAACGATTCGAATAAAGGACTTGGTCGTAGTGTGATGTCACACTACGGAATACGTCAGCAGATTAGATTTGTGTTATTCTCTCTATGGCAATATGTGGAAACTTATTTTGCAAAGCCGGACACTATCCTTAGTGTTTAGAATCTTTTATGAAGTACTTGGAGGAGGAACCCGCCTTGCAATGCCGAAGACAATCTGCGCGCCGGACTCGTCGTCATTGAAGCCTGGTTCATGGGCTACTAAGGAAGTCCTGGATTAGGGGGTGTCCGGATGGCCGGACTATACCTTCAACCGAACTCCTGGACTATGAAGATACAAGATTGAAGACTACGTCCCGTGTTCGGATGGGACTTTCCTTGGCGTGGAAGGCAAGCTTGGCGATGCGGATATTTAGATCTCCTACCATTGTAACCGACTTTGTGTAACCCTAACCCTCTCCGGTGTCTATATAAACCGGAGGGTTTTAGTCCATAGAAGACAACATACAACAATCATACCATAGGCTAGCTTCTAGGGTTTAGCCTCCTTGATCTCGTGGTAGATCTACTCTTGTACTACCCATATCATCAATATTAATCAAGTAGGACGTAGGCTTTTACCTCCATCAAGAGGGCCCGAACCTGGGTAAAACTTCGTGTCCCTTGTCTCCTGTTACCATCCACCTAGACCCACAGTTCGGGACCCCCTACCCGAGATCCGCCAGTTTTGACACCAACAGTATGCTTGAAGTATTACTATTTTTTATGTCAATATGAACTTTTGTCTTGAATCTTTCGAATTGAATATTCATACCACAATTAAGAAGATTTGCATTGAAATTATGCCAAGTAGCACTCCACATCAAAAATTCTCTTTTTATCATTTACCTACTCGAGGACGAGCAGGAATTAAACTTGGGGATGCCTGATACGTCTCCAACGTATCTATAATTTTTGATTGCTCCAAGCTATATTATCTACTGTTTTGGACTATATTGGGCTTTATTTTCCACTTTTATATTATTTTTGGGACTAACCTATTAACCAGAGGCCCAGCCTAGAATTGTTGTTTTTTGCCTATTTCAGTGTTTCGAAGAAACAGAATATCAAACGGAGTCCAAACGGAATGAAACCTTCGGGAACGTGATTTTCTCACCGAATATGACCCAGGAGACTTGGACCCTACGCCAAGGAAGCTTCGAGGTGGGCACGAGGTAGGGGGGCGCGCCCTATACCCCAAGGCGCGCCCCCACCCTCGTGGGGCCCACCGAAGCTCCACCAACGTACTTCTTCCTCCTATATATACCTACATACCCCCAAACGAACATATACGGAGCCAAAAACCTAATTCCATCACCGCAACTTTCTGTATCCACGAGATCCCATCTTGGGGCCTGTTCCGGAGCTCCGCCGGAGAGGGCCGTCATCACGGAGGGCTTCTACATCATCATAGCCTCTCTGTTGAAGTGTGAGTAGTTTACCTCAGACCTTCGGGTCCATAGTTATTAGCTAGATGGCTTCTTCTCTCTTTTTGGATCTCAATACAAAGTTCTCCCCCTCTCTCGTGGAGATCGATTCGATGTAATCTTGTTTTTGTGGTGTTTTTGTTGAGACCGATGAATTGTTGGCTTATGATCAAGTCTATCTATGAATAATATTTGAATCTTCTGTGAATTCTTTTATGTATGATTGGTTATCTTTGCAAGTCTCTTCGAATTATCAGTTTGGTTTGGCCTACTAGATTGGTTTTTCTTGCCATGGGAGAAGTGCTTAGCTTTGGGTTCGATCTTGCGGTGTCCTTTCCCAGTGACAGAAGGGGCAGCAAGGCACGTATTGTATCGTTGCCATCGAGGATAACAAGATGGGTTTATTTCATATTGCATGAATTTATCTCTCTACATCATGTCATCTTGATTAAAGAATTACTCTGTTTTTAACTTAATACTCTAGATACATGCTGGAAAGCGGTCGATGAGTAGAGTAATAGTAGTAGATGCAGAATCGTTTCGGTCTACTTATCATAGACGTGATTCCTATATACATGATCATGCCTAGATATTCTCATAACTATGCTCAATTCTGTCAATTGCTCAACTGTAATTTGTTCACCCACCGTAGAATACTTATGCTCTAGAGAGAAGCCACTAGTGAAACCTATGCCCCCGGGTCTATTCTCATCATATCAATCTCCATCACTTTAATCTTGCTTTGCTTTTTTACTTTGCCTTTTACTTTTCACTTTGCATATCTATATCAAAAAAACCAAAAATACTATCTATCAGATCTCACTCTCGTAAGTGACTGTGAAGGGATTGACAATCCCTAATTGCGTTGGTTGCGAGTAGCTATCGTTTTGTGCAGGTACGGGGGACTTGAGCGTGGCCTCCTACTGGATTGATACCTTGGTTCTCAAAAACTGAGGGAAATACTTATGCTACTCTGCTGCATCATCCTCTCCTCTTCGGGGAAAACCAACGCAAGCTCAAGAGGTAGCAGCAGCCTCACCGAGCAACCTCATGCCCGAGTGCCTCTCTGGATCTTTGCGTCACCGAGCAAGACCTCTATGCCTGTGCCTCGATCCAGCGCCGTCGGAGAACCAGCCACCGCCGCGCCTTTCCTCTTCCTTTCTCCTCCCCTTCATGCTGCTCTCTCCATCTTTGTCAACTAACTCTTTGCTCTCTCAAAAAGCAAGCTCGCCACCCCGAAGTTCAAGGCGCCGCTGCCGGTGGCCCTGTCCTCGACCGGTTGGATCCGGACCCCTCCTAGATCCACGCGCCCAGCCACCTACGCATCCAATGCGCCACCGCACGCCGGAGGATCCTGCGCCCTGCCTTCCTCACTCTTGAGCACAACAGGCTATCAATCGGGAGCCGGACAGCAGCGCCGCACCCTCCAATCCTCTGCCTCTCGCGAGGTCGCGACCAGTAGGTGGAGGGGAGCCGTGAACGGCGAAGAAAGCCGCGGGTGAGGAGGAGATGGGATTGGGAGAGGCAGGAGGCGGTCGGCGACGCATGGTGAGGCGGTGCGGGGCGGGGCAGGAGGCGGCCGGCGGCGCGCGGGGCGTGGCCGGAGGTGTGTGGGGCGGGGCGGAGCGCCGTGAGGCAGAGGATGGCTGCATTTATTTTTTTTCCTTCGTACCGATTAGGGACGTTTTTGCAAAAAGCCCGATGACGGACGACCAGAAGCAATCGCTGGTTTATTATTAGGGAATATATATATATATATATATATATATACAATTTCTCCTACATGTTGCCTTGGTGCCTTCGGAGCACAATGACAAGTGGTTCATGGGGGCGGTAGTGGGTAATAGTATTCTCCTTTGGGATCTATGACCTGGTCGAGCAAAAATCCCGCTATTTCCTCTTGAAGTGCTAGTATGCGCTCCGTTGGTAGGAGTTGCTCCCTCTCCTCTCTGAACTGTTAAGCAGGAGATCAATATGCATGTGTATTAGTTGTGTGAATAGATATCGATAATCATGTAAAAATTGTGAATAGTGTTCTGTGAAACGTACCCAGTCCCGTCTATCAGATCTGCTCCTTTCGGACGCCATCATGCGAATGTTCTCGCAAACATAGTATGCACATAGATCAGTCCCCAACGCCTGCTTCAGGGCCTTTACGAGAATGGAATTGAATCAAATAATGATTAATCAAGCATGATATAATTAATTAATGCTATTGAAACAAGAATTAAACAGATGGCAGCTAGCTAGCTAGTACTACTTAATTACTTACCTTGGGTCGATACCAAAACAACTTTTTTGGCCATTTGCGTGGAGTCACCTTGATGAACTTTGCCCAAGCCCTGCCCGCCGGCAAAGAAAATTAATAAGGGGGTTATTAAATAGTTAATATCAGGAAAATGACGAACTAAATAGGCCGAGATATAATTAGTGAGTCCAGTACTTCAACTTTTCCTTTGTCAACTTTAATGTCTAACAAGGTCCAGTGGAAACTGCACGTTTGCATGTCTTAATTAAGCGGGCATGTGCATAACACTAATCAACTACCCTAAACCATATACACTTAATTATTAACATCTAGCTAGTTAGTAAGCAAAAACAGAATTTGTAGTACAAGACAGTGTGACTCACAGGAAGTTGTAAGGAAGTAGTATATCTTCATTGGTATTGAGGCGCTTGAAGAACTCTAGCATGCTTTCCTCTAAACTTGCTCGACAACTTGGAATATTCCATGTGTACTCATTAATGGTATTTGGGTCAATGAACCCAATGCCATAGCGTCCAGATTTTTTCATTTCATACATCTTCATCCTGCATAATACCACAGAAAAGAATATAGTGAGGATAATTACAGGTAATGATTGATCAAAATGATCACTACAACTAGCTTGAGAATTAAATTACTGAAAGAAATCACTTACAGACAATAACAACTGACGATAGATTTGTCTAGTGCATCTTGATTGTATAACTGAAATAGTTATGAATACTCAACGGACACAGCTTTCTCATGGAAGTAATGCTCCTCCTTGACATTCACCATGAGGGACTCTCGATTGGAAATCTTGATAATGTTCATGTACCATTGATGCAATTCATACATTCTCGTTGGGAGGTTCTTGACCTTGTCTGGCTCGACCAAAGGTTGGCCCCGGACACATTTCCGTTTTATTTCCTCCTCTCTAAGTGGAGACATGGGCTCAATATCGAGGAGTTGTCCAATAGTGATCTTGAGCATTTCAGCCTGCATTATATGATCCTCGGTTATTACCACATTGCCCAACTTGGGAACGTAAACGGTTTTCCCACAATAATATTGGGAGCGTGTACTCTCATGTGTTGTTGGCACAACAAGCGGGGGATCGATTGCGCCGCCTGTTCTCCCAGCTGGGGAACAACTTTCCCACATTTTTTGACAGCTGCTTGTTGGCTCGAGCTCGAGCTTGCTTCTTTCTGTAGTCATGCTCGATGTGCCTTCCTGATTTGGCGCTCATAGTCTGAGTCAACAGGCTTGGGAGCTGGTGGTCTAGCCATACGAATGAAGTGGTCAATCTTTTCCTCAGGCACTTTCTCCCTCGGCGGCGGTGCCGGTTTTGGTCCAAAATGGGCGTCCACTTGGGCCTTCACTATGGTTGTGTTTTGCTCCTCGGTCATGTCGTAAGGCCTCTGAGGAAGAGGAGTGAGGCTTGGACCATATTTATATCGCTTGTCTCTGTCTGTACTTCCTATACTACCTCGACTCGTACTGCTACACACCATAGTTGCGGCGTATCTCTTCTGTGATTGCTGAGGCGGCGGAGATGGCTGACGTGGCTGAGTTGGAGCAGGAGGAGTGGCCTGACGCTGTGCCGGACTTGAAGCAGGAGGTGTGGCCTGACACGGTGTCGGACTTGAAACATGAGGAGTGGCCTGACGCTGTGCCGGACTTGAAGCAGGAGTCTGCTCACGCGTTCATGGACTTGGAGGAGCGGGAGTCTACTGACACGATGGCGGACTTCGAGGAGGAGTCGGCTCACGCGTTCGTGGACTTGGAGGAGCGGGACTCTGCTGAATCGGTGGCGGACTTCGAGGAGGAGTCGGCAGACGCGGTGTCGGTGGACTTCGAAAGATGATGCAATCCTTTCTCCATAGGATGATACGATGTATGGCCTCTCCCAGTGTGTGCTCGTCGTCACCTCCAGGAATGTCAAGCTGTAGCCCCAAATATGGGTCCACCACCTCACTCAACCAAGACACGATCATAGCCCGCTGGAATCGGGGCGCAATGGAAGGTTGCTTCGGGAGTAATTGTAAAAGCAACGGCGTCCGTCACCTTCATGGATATGTTCTTCATTTTGAAGTGTAGCTCACAGTTAGTGTTCTCTATGATGTCATCCACAGGGTATGTATCCAGCAGTGTGTTGGCCGGGGCGGAACCAATGCTGCTTCTCAGCATGGATGGGACGGTGCTATCCAATGCTGGATGATCATCCGCTTGCTGCTGCCGCTGCTGAGACCCCCTTTCCTGGCTAAGTGAGTCGATCTGCTGCTGCTGCTGCTGCTGGAATTTGAGTGCCAAGTCCGCGTGCCTTGCTTCTAGGCCTTGAAGGCGTTCTGTCCTACTCCCTCTGCTCCTCCTCCAGCTTCCTCTTCTTATCCTCCTCCATCTTCTTTCATGCACGGGTCCTATAATCGTCGTTCCATTCCGAAAAGCCCTCATACCAGGGAATAAGACCCTTGCCTCGTGTTCTTCCCGGGTGTTCATGATTTCCCAGGGCTCGCGTATGCTCGTCGTTCTCTCTGTTGGGCGTGAACACCCCCTTTCGAGCATCTTCTATTGCGTCAAGTAACTTTTGTTCGGCTCCTTTTAGACTTGCCTTCTTCGAAACCAGGCCGTCTTCAGGTCCAACACCCCCCATGCGCATAGAACCAAGTTCTGCACCTGGGGGGCAGCTCCTAGTAACCGGAGTGACCCCTGCATCCTCCATCTCTTGCTCAAACTTATCCCACTTAGGCATTGCCACCGCGTAGCCACCTGGACCCAGCCTATAGAACTACGTCTTTTTTGCGGCATTGGCCTTGTTTTTTTCCGACCGTTACTTAGATAATTCTGATTCCTTGAATTTCACAAAAGCGGGCAAGTGTTCTCTTTGCTTCTCGAGTGTTCCCTTGAATTCTGGAGTCTTCCTTTCTGCAGCGAGGTAGTTGGCCCATACAGTTTTCTTGTGGGTGTTGAATGCAATTGCCATCTTCTTAAGAGCAGCGTCCTTGACTTTCTGCACATCTACATCAATGAAATAATCTGGTAGGGTGAAATGTTCCATCAGAGATTCCCAAAGCTTTTGTTTTGCTCTGTCGTCGACCCAAGTAACATCTGGGCATTTAGTTTTTGGCTCTTTCCATTTTTGAATGGAGATCGGGAGTTGGTCCTTCACAAGAACTCCGCACTGATGAACGAACTTGTTTGCAATGTTCTTAGGCGTGAGGGGTTCGCCACTAGCTTTGATGGAATCGTTGTTGTACTTTACACCCTCCTTCAACTTTTTGCCCGGGCCGCGCTTCGTCCTGCTGTCTGTAGAAGCAGATTTGCTTGATCCGGAGGGCTGAAAGAATAAAGATGGATTCGTTAATATATCTTCAAATAAAAAAACATGTGATGATTACTAGATGCCTGCTTATATAAATATACCTCATCGGTAGTCTTTGTTATTTCAAGATCAACATTGTATTCGTCATCATAATCATTGTCTGCGTCATCATAATCATAATCATAGTTCATGACTTCATCAGCTCGGTCGTCGAGATCGAATATCGTATCATCACCCTCCCCGGTATTTTTCAGATATTGGGAGCCGTCATTTTCTTCATTCATATCATCTGGCCTATTAGGGCTGCGTATGATCTCGAACATGGCCTCTTTTCCCTCTCTGCCGATATTGTCCGCCATAGCTTTTATTTAACTAATACAGAAGAAAAATAAAACAATTTAGTATTCAAATTACAATGCATGGATGCAATCAATAAGGAAACACTGAATCATATAGTACATAATATGCATCGTCTCGAATAATATATAATCTCGAATACATCGTCTCGAATAATATATATAATCTCGAATACATCGCTGGCAAAGACAAGGAACCATCACAGGATCATATCTCCGGTCATCTGCCCAAAGAACCTGCCAGGTATTGGAGAACCTCACATCCATAGCAGCCATGTAGTGATGGACGTGCTCGTCCTCCTCCCTGACACGACGACGCACCACCTCCGGCGGGGCCAGCTCCCTCTGCACCGAATGTGGCCCACGCGAACGCCACCAAAGGAGATCAGGGTCGACGATGGGACCCAAGGCCGGGTTCCTCACCAAGCGGCGCGCCCGTCCAGGTAGCACCTCCCAGTGCTAGCCCGGCGGAGCCCAGTCCTGGACATGGGTCAGCCGGACGTCGTGGCGAATGGGTCGATGGCGAGGATGCGGGCCGGGCATCGTCGAGAACAAATACTATATTCCCGCAAAAAGTAAGATTTTTTAAATGATTGGATTGTGATAACTAAAATTCTATATGCAAATTCTAACAATTTGACATTAATCTAATTCATCTAGCTAAAACTAACTCTAAAATTTCTAACATTTCTATATATATAACTAACATTTCTAATATTTTTATAACTAAAAAACAAAAAAATTGCTAACATTTCTATAAATATTTCTATAACTGAAAAACAGAAAAATTTATAACATTTCTATATAACTAACATTTCTAATATTTCTATAACTAAAAAACAGAAAAATTGCTAACATTTCTATAACAATGTGTGTGTGTGTGTGGACATGGCGGACGGGGCAGGAGCTCACTGGCGAGGCGCGGCGACGGGGGGCGGCGACGGGGACGGAGACGGGCGGTGACGACGGGGATGGGGACGGGGCGGCGACGACGGGACGACGGGGGCGGGCGCGGCGACGGAGCGGGGCGCGACGACGGGGAAGACGGGGACGGGACAGCGACGGACGGCGACGGGGGCGGCGACGACGGGCGTCGGCGACGGGGTAGAGGGGAAAGAAGCAGAGGGAGAGATGAGAAACTGAATTTTTTTGAAGTGTTTTCGTATATAGAACAACCTTTAGTACCGGTTGAAGCCACGAACCGGTACTAAGGGTCTGTTTTGGCCAGGCCAAGCGGCGGGAAGCGCCCACCTTTAGTATCGGGTGGTGGCACCAACCGGTACTAAAGACACAACCTTTAGTATCAGTTGGAGCCACGACCCGGTACTAAAGGGTGTGCGCTGCCAAGCGAGGGACGCGGAACTTTAGTCCCACCTCGCTAGTTGAGGAGTGCCTGCACCCGTTTATAAGCCCCGACACGGGCACTACATTGAGCTCCTATCAATAGCAGGCCTTCTAGGACTACCTCTCCTACTCTGCCTGTGGGCCTACTGGGCTTGCGGGCCTGCATCATGGCTCAACTACAGGTTCGGTTTCTAGTCGTATGCGGGCCGCTGTGGTCTAGTACGTGGGCTTTTTTGTTTTCTTATTTTTTTGCTTTATTTATTTTTGGTTTATTTATTTTTGAGTTGTTTTGCTGTATTTAGAGTTTCTTTGGGAATATTTTTGCTTTAGGTACAAAAAATTATAAACTTTCTGTTAGGGTCGGTAGTTTACAAATTTGAATAGTTTACATTTTGAATTATTTGAAATTTGTGTGAATCACTAGTTTGTGAATAACTTAACTTTGAAAATAGATTTTTCAGTGATTCTTTTTTCTTATGTTTAATATTAGTGCGTCTTATCATTATATTGAATTTGGTAATGCTTAGGTTATTTAAAAAATTAAAAGCCTTTGTAGCGGATGAGTTTTCGTCCGAAACCCTGATACTTCGAAAGAGATTGTCCATATTTTACACGAAGTGCATCCAGTGTTTGCGGTAACCCTCTCTACTTTTTTGCACATGCTATGTGGGTGAAATTATGATACCATGCCAACTTTCAACCTTTTCTGAGTTCATTTGAAATGCTTTTCAATTTCAGGTCATTTGGCTAAAAAAATCAGTAAATGCATGAAATAATTTGTTTGCACATAAAATTTCTTCGCGTTTCAAATGCCAAAACACATAACTACCCTAACTATTACAAAGATTCCCTCATGGGTGTGAAACACAGAATAAAGAGATGATAGTGAAGCCGATCACATCCCAGATCTTTGGGTGTGAAATTTTTTCTTCGCGTGTGTCCCTTTGCACCGTAGCCATGGAAAATCTTCATCATTTAACTGGATGCTCGGGTCAATATTCACTATGAATTGAGCAATTTCATCAAACTTTTCATAATCTTCTGACATGTCTCTCTTGTCATCCACTCCCACGATGTTTCTCTTCCCAGAAAGAACTATGTGGCGCTTTGGCTCATCGTATGATGCATTCGCTTCCTTATCTTTTCCTTTTCTCGGCTTGGTAGACATATCCTTCACATAGAAAACCTGTGCCACATCATTAGCTAGGACGAATGGTTCGTCTGCATACGCAAGATTGTTGAGATCCACTGTTGTCATTCCATACTGCGGGTCTTCCGTTACCCTTCCTTGTGTCATATTGACCCATTTGCACTGAAACAAAGGGACCTTCAAACCACGTCCATAGTTAAGTTCCCATATCTCCTCTATGTAACCATAATATATTTCCTTTCCCGTCTAGGTTGTTGCATCAAAGCGGACACCACTGTTTTGGTTGGTGCTCTTCTTATCTTGGGAGATCGTGTAAAATGTATTACCATTTATCTCATACCCTTTGAAAGTCATTATATTCAAAGATGGTAACTAGGACAGCGAGTACATGTCATCTTCAATTGAGGCGTCATGCATGGTATGTGTCTGCAACCAGCCGGCGAAACTCCTAGTTTGTTCACGTGTAATCCAGTCATCAGACCACTCCGGGTGTTTGGAGCGTAGAAAATTCTTGTGTTCATCCATATACTGAGCCACCAAGGCGGAATTATGTAGAACTGTGTAGTGTGCTTCAGTGAGAGATTGTCCGTCCATACATATTTTTTGATTCCCTCCTAGCGTGCCTTTTCCATCCAGTCTGCCCTTATGCCACGATTCAGGAACACCAATCGGCTTAAGGTCAGGAATAAAGTCAATACAAAACTCAATGACCTCCTCATTTTCATGGCCTTGGAGATGCTTCTTTCTGGCCTAGCACGATTATGAACATATTTCTTTAAGACTCCCATGAACCTCTCAAAGGGGAACATATTGTGTAGAAATACATGACACAAAATGTTAATCTCTTCGCATAGGTGAACTAGGACGTGTGTCATGAAGTTGAAGAAGGATGGTGGGAACACCAACTTGAAACTGACAAGACATTGCACCAAATCATTCTCTAACCTTGGTATGATTTCTGGATCGATTACCTTCTGAGAGATTGCATTGAGGAATGCACATAGCTTCACAATGGCTAATCGAACGTTATCCGGTAAAAGCCCCCTCAATGCAACCGGAAGCAGTTGCGTCATAATCACGTGGCAGTCATGAGACTTTAGGTTTTGGAACTTTTTCTCTGCCATGTTTATTATTCCCTTTATATTCGACGAGAAGCCAGACGGTACCTTAATACTAAGCAGGCATTCAAAGAAGATTTCCTTCTCTTCTTTGGTAAGAGCATAGCTGGCATGACCCTGATGTATGCCGTCTTTTTTGTGCATACGTTGCTGGTCCTCCCATGCCTCAGGTGTATCTTTTGTCTTCCCATACACGCCCAAGAAGCCAAGCAGGGTCATGCAAAGATTCTTCGTCACGTGCATCACATCGATTGCGGAGCGGACCTCTAGGTCTTTCCAATAGGGCAGGTCCCAAAATATAGATTTCTTCTTCCACATGGGTGCACGTCCGTCAGCATCATTCGGAACAGGTTATCCGCCAGGACCCTGTCCAAAGACTACCTTCAAATCCTTGACCATATCATGTACATCAGCACCAATATAGTGGCTAGGCTTCTTCCGGTAATCCGCCTCACCTTTGAAATGCTTGCCTTTCTTTCTTACGGGATGCCTGCTCGGAAGAAATCGACGATGTCCCAGGTACACATTCTTCCTACAATTGTCCAAATATATACTGTCGGTACCATCCAAACAGTGCGTGCATGCGCGGTATCCCTTGTTTGTCTGTCCTGAAAGGTTACTGAGAGTAAGCCAATCATTGATGGTCACGAACAGCAACGCCTTTAGGTCAAATTCTTCCCCCATGTGCTCATCCCACGCACGTACACCTGTTCCATTCCACAGCTGTAAGAGTTCTTCAACTAATGGTCTTAGGTACATATCAATGTTGTTGCCGGGTTGCTTAGGGCCTTGGATGAGCACTGCCATCATAATGAACTTCCGCTTCATGCCCAACCAAGGAGGAAGGTTATACAAACATAGAGTCACAGGCCAGGTGCTATGGTTGCTGCTCTGCTCCCCAAAAGGATTAATGCCATCTGCGCTTAGACCAAACCATATGTTCCTTGCATCATCTGGAAACTCCTTCCCGTACTTTCTCTCGATTTTTCTCCACTGGGACCCATCAGTGGGTACTCTCAACTTTCCGTCTTTCTTACGGTCTTCTCTGTGCCATCGCATCGCCTTGGCATGCTCTTTGTTTTGGAAGAAACGTTTCAAACGTGGTATTATAGGAGCATACCACATCACCTTGGCAGGAATCTTCTTCCTGGGGCGCTCGCCCTCGACATCACTAGGGTCATCGCGCCTGATCTTATAGCGCAATGCACCACATAGCTGGCAAGCATTCAAATCCTCGTACTCACCGCGGTAGAGGATGCAGTCATTAGGGCATGCATGTATCTTCCGCACCTCTAACCCTAGAGGGCGGACAACCTTCTTTGCTTCGTACGTACTCTCGGGCAATTCGTTGTCCTTTGGAAGCATATTCTTTATCATTACCAGCAACTTTCCAAATCCCTTGTCAGATACACCATTCTCTGCCTTCCATTGTAGCAATTCCAGTGTGGTGCCCGACTTTTTCTTGTCAGCTTCGCAATTGGGGTACAACAATTTCTTGTGATCCTCTAACATGCGCTACAACTTCTTCTTCTCCAAATCACTTGCGCAGCTTCTCTTTGCATCGGCAATGGCCCGACCTAGATCATCAGCGGGCTCATCTGATGCCTCTTGTTCAGCTTCTTCCCGCATTGCTGGCTCAGCTTCTTCCCCCATTGTTGTATCATCGTATTTAGGGAACCCATGGCCAGGATAGCTGTCGTCGTCCTCTTCTTCTTCATTGTCTTCCATCATAACCACTCTTTCTCCGTGCTTGGTCCAAACATTATAGTGGGGCATGAAATTGGACTTAAACAGGTGGACGTGAATGGTTCTTGACGTAGAGTAATTGTGATCATTCTTACAGACTAAACATGGACAAGGCATAGAACCATCCACCCGCTTGTTTGCCTCAGCCGCAAGGAGAAAAGTTTGCACGCCATTAATGAACTCGGGAGAGCATCGGTCATCATACATCCATTGTCGGCTCATCTTCATTACACAACATCGAAAAGACCAAATTAATACAAGTTCATACATAAAGTTCATGCAAGACTTAAATGCAACAAACAAATAACTCTCTAACTAAAGCATTTAAATGCAACAACAAATGCGATCAAGATCGCAACTAAGGTAACAATTGATCCAACAGCATAATGATACCAAGCCTCACTGTCAATGGCATATTTTCTAATCTTTCTAATCTTCAAGCGCATTTTCTCCATCTTAATCTTGTGATCATCGACGACATCGGCAACATGCAACTCCAACTCCATCTTCTTCCCCTCAATTATTTTCAATTTTTCTTTCAAATACTCGTTTTATCTTTCAACTAAATTTAACCTCTCGACACTAGGGTTGGTCAGAATTTCCGGTTCACAAACCTCCTAGAAAAAAATATCTATGTCAACTTGATGGGCATAATTTGTAATAAACACGAAATGCAACAAGTAGTTTTAAAAGAGAATATACCACATCCGAATCATAACAAGGACGAGGGCCGACGGGGACGGATATCAAAACCATGGCACTATGTATAACAAACAACGTACGGGTAAGATAATTATACGAGTAACTATATATCCAAATCACACAAATATCAATTTGGTAATGTAAAAACATTCATGAACAAGAGGCTCATCACAAGGTGGTGCCGGCGACGGAATGGTGCGGGCGATCGACTATGCTTACGACGGAGATTTAGAAGGCACTAAGTAAACCACACCTACATATGCAAACTAAGTGTTATTTTTGACCTCAAATTGCATATAAATCAAATACTAGCACATACATTTCCTCTCAAATTACTAAACTCATAAATTAATCACTATACAAAGCGTTGCAAGGGCTAATCTAGCAATGAGATATGAAAGGACAAAGTTGCTAACCTTTGTGATCATTTGAATGGATGGGGGCCTTCAAATCTTGACAAATTTTGAGCAAAATGTGTGATGAGCTCGAGAGGAACAGGGGAAGAACAGAGAGGAGAGGGGAAAGGGGAAGAACAGAGCGAGCTCGGGTGGACGAAGGGTTTATGTAGGATGACCTTTAGCACCGGTTCGTGCCACGAACCTGTACTAAAGGTGCTAGAGGGGCCCCAGACTGACAACATCCTGCCACCACTCACTTTAGTACCGGTCCGTGGCACGAACCGGTGCTAAAGGTCGGCCACGAACCAGTACTAATGAGAGCGGCCGACTAGCCGTTGGAACCGGCACTAATGAACACATTAGTGCTGGCTCAAAAGCAAAGCGGCACAATTGTGCTTGACATTTCACCCTTTTTCTACTAGTGGGTGTTGATGTAGAAGCCCTCCGTGATCGATTCCCCCTCCGGTGGAGCACCGAAAAAGGCTCCAAGATGGGATCTCACGGGTACAGAAGGTTGCGGCGGTGGAATTAGGTTTTCTTGGTGCTCCTGGATGGTTTTGGGGTACGTAGGTATATATAGGAGGAAGAAGTAGGTCGGTGGAGCCACGAGGGGCCCACGAGGGTGGAGGGCGCGCCCAGGGGGGTAGGCGCGCCCCCTGCCTCGTGGCCTCCTCGTTCGTTTCTTGACGTCCACTCCAAGTCCTCTGGATCACGTTTGTTCCAAAAATCACGCTCCCGAAGGTTTCATTCCGTTTGGACTCTGTTTGATATTCCTTTTCTGTGAAACACTGAAATAGGAAAAAAAACAGCAATTTGCACTGGGCCTTGGGTTAATAGGTTAGTCCCAAAAATGATATAAAGGTGTATAAATAAGCCCATTAAACATCCAAAACAGAATACATAATAGCATGGAACAATCAAAAAGTATAGATACGTTGGAGACGTATCAAGCATCCCCAAGCTTAATTCCTGCTCGTCGTCGAGTAGGTAAATGATAAAAACAGAATTTTCGATGTGGAATGCTGCCTAACATATTTCTCAATGTAATTTTCTTTATTGTGGCATGAATGTTCAGATCCGAAAGATTAAAGATAAAATTTTAATATTGACATAAAATAATAATACTTCTAGCATACTAACCAAGCAATTATGTCTTCTCAAAATAACATAGCCAAAAAAAGCTCATCCCTACAAAATCATATAGTTTGGTCATGATTCATTTTCGTCACACAATAATGCTCTCATCTTGCACAACCGCGATGACAAGCCAAGCAATTGTTTCATACTTTAGTGATCTAAAACTTTTTTCAACTTTCACGAAATACATGAGCGTGAGCCATGGATATAGCACTATGGGTGGAATAGAATATAATGATTGGGTTGTGTGGAGAAGACAAAAAAGGAGAAAGTCTCACATTGACGCGGCTAATCAACGGGCTAGGGAAATTCTAATCAATTGATGTCAATGCAAGGGGTAGGGATGCACTAGAGCTATAAATGTATGAAAGCTCAACAAAATAAACTAAGTGGGTGTGCATCCAACTTGCTTGCTCACGAAGACCTAGGGCATTTAAGGAAGCCATTGTTGGAATATACAAGCCAAGTTCTATAATGAAAAATCAACACTAGTATATGAAAATGACATAACAAGAGACTCTCTATCATAAAGATCATGGTGCTACTTTGAAGAACAAGTGTGGAAAATGATAGTAGCAAGTTGTAGTTGCAAAGTTGACTGAAAACATAGTTTGTTGGTTTTTAATAGAGTTTTTGCTTTATACTTCAATACTGTGATGAATTGTCACTTATTCATGAGAAGTCTATGATAAGAGCTTTACGATAAGAGTCTTCTGTTTAAGTTTGTTGATGTTATAATAATGAACATGATGCTTCTATCTCCGTATTTTGTTTTTATCAACACCTCTCTCTCTCTCTCTCTCTAAGCATGTGGACATATTTTTCGATTTCGGTTTTTTTGCTTTAGGACAAGCGAGGTCTAAGCTTGGGGGAGTTGATACGTCCATTTTGCATCATGTTTTCCTACTGTTATTTATGATGTTTTTATCCGTAATAATGATTTTTGGAGTAATTCTAATGCCTTTTCTCTCACAATATGCAAGGTATACACAAAGAGGGGGAATTCTGGCACCTGGAAATATGGACCCGGAAAAGCTACGTTAGGCCACCTATTCTGCACAACTCCAAACAAGATGAAACTTCACGTAATTTTTTTATCAAATATATGATGAATATTGGTGAAAATAACTACCAGAGGGGCCCCACCAGGTGGGCACAACCCACCTGGGCGCGCCAAGGAGCCCAGGCGCACCCTGGTGGGTTGTGCTCACCCAGGCCCACCACCAGTGCCCATCTTCTGGTATATGCATGTCAATGCACTAGAGCTATAAATGTATGAAAGCTCAACAAAATAAACTAAGTGGGTGTGCATCCAACTTGCTTGCTCACGAAGACGTAGGGCATTTGAGGAAGCCCATTGTTGGAATATACAAGCCAAGTTCTATAATGAAAAATTCCCACTAGTATATGAAAGTGACAAAACAAGAGACTCTCTATCATAAAGATCATGGTGCTACTTTGAAGCACAAGTGTGGAAAAAGTATAGTAGCATTGTCCCTTTTTATTTCTTTTTTTTCTTTTTTTCTCCTTTTTATTTTTTATTTTTTGGGCCTTTCTCCCTTTTTTATTTGTCCTTTTCGACAATGCTCTATTAATGATGATCATCACACTTCTATTTATTTACAACTCAATGATCACAACTCGATACTTAGAAAAAAATATGACTCTATATGAATGCCTCCGGCTATGTACCGGGATGGGCAATGAATCAAGAGTGACATGTATGAAATAATATGCATGGTGGCTTTGCCACAAATATGATGTCAACTACATGATCATGCAAGGCAATATGACAATGATGAAGCGTGTCATAATAAACAGAACGGTGGAAAGTTGCATGGCAATATATCTCGGAATGGCTATGGAAATGCCATAATAGGTAGGTATGGTGGCTGTTTTGAGAAAGATATGAGGAGGTTTATGTGTGATAGAGTGTATCGTATCACGGGGTTTGGATGCACCGGCGAAGTTTGCACCAACTCTCAAGGTGAGAAAGGGAAATGCACGGTACCGAAGAGGCTAGCAATGATGGAAGGTTGAGAGTGCGTATAATCCATGGACTCAACATTAGTCATAAAGAACTCACATACTTATTGCAAAAATCTACAAGTCATCAAAAACCAAGCACTATGCGCATGCTCCTAGGGGGATAGATTGGTAGGAAAAGGCCATCGCTCGTCCCTGACTGCCACTCATAAGGATGACAATCAAAGAACACCTCATGTTTCAAATTTGTTACACAATGTTTACCATACGTGCATGCTACGGGACTTGCAAACTTCAACACAAGTATTTCTCAATTTCACAACTACTCAACTAGCACAATTTTAGTATCACTATCTCCATATCTCAAAACAACTTTCAAGTATCAAACTTCTCTTAGTATTCAATGCACTTTAAAGTTTTTATCTTGGATGCCTATCATATTAGGACTAATTTTACAACCAAAGAAAATTACCATGCTGTTCTAAAGGACTCTCAGAATAATATAAGTGAAGCATGAGAGATTAATAATTTCTATAAAATAAAACCACTACCATGCTCTAAAACATATAAGTGAAGTACTAGAGCAAAATTGTTTCTCAAAAGATATAAGTGAAGCACATAGAGTATTCTAATAAATTCCGAATAATATGTGTCTCTCTCAAAAGGTGTGTACAGCAAGGATGATTGTGGTGAACTAAAAAGCAAAGACTCAAATCATACAAGACGCTCCAAGCAAAACACATATCATGTGGTGAATAAAAATATAGCTCCAAGTAAAGTTACCGATGGACGAAGACAAATGAGGGGATGCCTTCCGGGGCATCCCCAAGCTTAGGCTTTTTGGTTGTCCTTGGATTTTAACTTGGGGTGCCTTGGGCATCCCCAAGCTTAGGCTCTTGCCACTCCTTGTTCCATAATCCATTAAATCTTTACCCAAAACTTGAAAACTTGACAACACAAAACTTAACAGAAAATCTCCGGAGCTCCGTTAGCGAAAGAAAACAAAACACCACTTCAAGATACTGTAATGAACTCATTATTTATTTATATTGGTGTTAAACCTACTGTATTCCAACTTCTCTATGGTTCATAACCTCCGATACTAGCCATAGATTCATCAAAATAAGCAAACAACACACGAAAAACAGAATCTGTCAAAAACAAAATAGTCTGTAGTAATCTGTAACTAACACAAACTTCTGGAACTCCAAAAATTCTAAAATAAATTTCTGTACGTGAGGAATTTATATATTAATCATCTGCAAAAATAATCAACTAAATAGCACTCTCCATAAAACTTTGTAGCTAATCTCGTTAGCGCTAAAGTTTCTATTTTTTACAGCAAGATCGTAAAGACTTTCCCCAAGTCTTCCCAAAGGTTCTACTTGGCACAAATACTAATTAAAACACAAAACCACATCTAAACAGAAGCTAGATAGATTATTTATTACAAAACAGAACCAAAAATTAAGAAATAAAAATAAAATTGGGTTGCCTCCCAACGAGCGCTATCGTTTAACGCCCCTAGCTAGGCATTGAGATTTCGATGATGCTCACATGAAAGACGAGAATTCAAGCACAAAGAGAGCATCACAAAACATGGGACAAACACATCTAAGTCTAACATACTTCCTGTGCATAGGCATCTTATAGGCAAAAAAATTACCAAGGCAAGCAAAAACTAGCATATGCAAGGAAGCAGAAAGAAACAATAGCAATCTCAACATAACGAGAGGTAATTTAGTAACATGAAAATTTCTACAACCATATTTTCCTATCTCATAATAATTACAAGTAGGATCATAAGCAAATTCAACAATATAGCTATCACATAACATATTCTCAACACGATCCACATGCATGCGAAGTTGACACTCTTCCAAAATAGTGGGATTGACATTAACTAAAGTCATGACCTCTCCAAACCCACTTTTATCAAAAATACCATAAGATTGAACTTTCTCCAAATATGTGGGGTCTAAAGTTGACACTCTTCCAAACCCACTTTCAATAATACTATAAACACTATTATCAATCTCGTATTCATCATGGGGCTTAAATAAATTTTCAAGATCAAAAGAAGAATCTGAAGGAAATATGCCCTAGAGGCAATACTAAAGTTATTATTTATTTCCTTATATCATGATAAATGTTTATTATTCATGCTAGAATTGTATTAACCGGAAACATAATACATGTGTGAATACATAGACAAACAGAGTGTCACTAGTATGCCTCTACTTGACTAGCTCGTTAATCAAAGATGGTTATGTTTCCTAACCATGAACAAGGAGTTGCTATTTGATTAACGAGATCACATCATTAGGTGAATGATCTGATTGACATGACCCATTCCATTAGCTTAGCACCCGATCGTTTAGTATGTTGCTATTGCTTTCTTCATGACTTATACATGTTCCTATGAGTATGAGATTATGCAACTCCCGTTTGCCGGAGGAACACTTTGTGTGCTGCCAAACATCACAACGTAAATGGGTGATTATAAAGGTGCTCTACAGGTGTCTCCAAAGGTACATGTTGGGTTGGCGTATTTTGAGATTAGGATTTGTCACTCCGATTGTCCGAGAGGTATCTCTGGGCCCTCTTAGTAATGCACATCACATAAGCCTTGCAAGCATTGCAACTAATGAGTTAGTTGCGAGATGATGTATTACGAAACGAGTAAAGAGACTTGCCGGTAACGAGATTGAACTAGGTATTGAGATACCGACGATCGAATCTCGGGCAAGTAACATACCGATGACAAAGGGAACAACGTATGTTGTTTTGCGGTCTGACCGATAAAGATCTTCGTAGAATATGTAGGAGCCAATATGAGCATCCAGGTTCCGCTATTGGTTATTGACCAAAGACGTGTCTCGGTCATGTATACATTGTTCTCGAACCCGTAGGGTCCGCACGCTTAA
Source organism: Triticum aestivum (assembly GCF_018294505.1). Lineage (NCBI taxonomy): Eukaryota > Viridiplantae > Streptophyta > Magnoliopsida > Poales > Poaceae > Triticum > Triticum aestivum. Next base: position 568,852,747 of record NC_057809.1, on the reverse strand, counting down.
GGTTTCGATGATAGTTATATTATGAGTTTATGAGTTTTGATGTACTGAAGTTAGTTCGGAGACCCGGATGTGATCACGGACATGACGGGGAGTCTCGAAATAGTCGAGACATAAAGATTGATATATTGGACGGCTATATTCGGACACCGGAAGTGTTCCGGGTGATTTCGGAGAAAACCGGAGAGCCGGAGGGTTACCGGAACCCCCCGGGAGAAGTAATGGGCCATATGGGCCTTAGTGGAGAGAGAGAGGGGCAGCCAGAGGTGGGCTGCGCGCCTCCTCCCCCCTGGTCCGAATTGGACTAGGAGAGGGGGGCGGCGCCCCCCTTTCCCTCTCCCTCCCCACTTCTTTCCCCCTCCTATAGGAGTCCTACTCCTACTAGGAGGAGGACTCCTCCTGGCGCGCCTATAGGAGCCGGCCGGCCTCCTCCCCTTGCTTCTTTATATACGGGGGCAGGGGGGCACCCCTAGACACACAAGTTGATCCGCGTGATCATATTCTTACCGTGTGCGGTGCCCCCCTCCACCATAGTCCTCGATAATATTTGTAGTGGTGCTTAGGTGAAGCCCTGCGACGGTAGTACATCAAGATCGTCACCACGCCGTCGTGCTGACGGAACTCTTCCCCGACACTTTGCTGGATCGGATTCCGGGGATCGTCATCGAGCTGAACGTGTGCTAGAACTCGGAGGTGCCGTAGTTTCGGTGCTTGATCGGTCGGGCCGTGGAGACGTACGACTACATCAACCAAACGCTTCCATTGTCGATCTACAAGGGTATGTAGATCACACTCTCCCCCCTCGTTGCTATGCATCACCATGATCTTGCGTGTCCGTAGGATTTTTTTTGAAATTACTACGTTCCCCAACAGTGGCATCCGAGCCTAGGTTTTATATGTTGATGTTATTTGCACGAGTAGAACACAAGTGAGTTGTGGGCGATATAAGTCATACTACTTACCAGCATGTCATACTTTGGTTCGGCGGTATTGTTGGACGAAGCGGCCCGGACCGACATTACGCGTACGCTTACGCGAGACCGGTTCTCCCGACGTGCTTTGCACATAGGTGGCTTGCGGGTGACAGTTTCTCCAACTTTAGTTGAACCGAGTGTGGCTACGCCCGGTCCTTATGAAGGTTAAAACAGCACCAACTTGACAAACTATCATTGTGGTTTTGATGCGTAGGTAAGATTGGTTCTTGCTTAAGCCCCTAGCAGCCACGTAAAACTTGCAACAACAAAGTAGAGGACGTCTAACTTGTTTTTGCAGGGCATGTTGTGATGTGATATGGTCAAGACATGATGCTAAATTTTATTGTATGAGATGATCATGTTTTGTAACCGAGTTATCGGCAACTGGCAGGAGCCATATGGTTGTCGCTTTATTGTATGCAATGCAATCGCGTTGTAATGCTTTACTTTATCACTAAGCGGTAGCGATAGTCATGGAAGCATAAGATTGGCGTGACGACAACGACGCTACGATGGAGATCAAGGTGTCGCGCCAGTGACGATGGTGATCAGGACGGTGCTTCGATGGAGATCACAAGCACAAGATGATGATGGCCATATCATATCACTTATATTGATTGCATGTGATGTTTATCTTTTATGCATCTTATCTTGCTTTGATTGACGGTAGCATTATAAGATGATCTCTCACTAATTATCAAGAAGTGTTCTCCCTGAGTATGCACCGTTGCGAAAGTTCTTCGTGCTGAGACACCACGTGATGATCAGGTGTGATAGGCTCTACGTTCAAATACAACGGGTGCAAAACAGTTGCACACACGGAATACTCAGGTTATACTTGATGAGCCAAGCATATACAGATATGGCCTCGGAACACGGAGACCGAAAGGTCGAGCGTGAATCATATAGTAGATATGATCAACATAGTGATGTTCACCAATGAAACTACTCCATCTCACGTGATGATCGGACATGGTTTAGTTCATTTGGATCACGTAATCACTTAGAGGATTAGAGGGATGTCTATCTAAGTGGGAGTTCTTTAAGTAAATTAATTGAACCTAAATTTATCATGAAACTTAGTACCTGATAGTATCTTGCTTGTTTATGCTTGATTGTAGATAGATGGCTCGTGCTGTTGTTCCGTTGAATTTTAATGCGTTCCTTGAGAAAGCAAAGTTGAAAGATGATGGTAGCAATTACACGGACTGGGTCCGTAACTTGAGGATTATCCTCATTGCTGCACAGAAGAATTACGTCCTGGAAGCACCGCTGGGTGCCAGGCCTGCTGCTGGAGCAACACCAGATGTTATGAACGTCTGGCAGAGCAAAGCTGATGACTACTCGATAGTTCAGTGTGCCATGCTTTACGGCTTAGAATCGGGACTTCAACGACGTTTTGAACGTCATGGAGCATATGAGATGTTCCAGGAGTTGAAGTTAATATTTCAAGCAAATGCCCAGATTGAGAGATATGAAGTCTCCAATAAGTTCTATAGCTGCAAGATGGAGGAGAACAGTTCTGTCAGTGAGCATATACTCAAAATGTCTGGGTATAATAATCACTTGATTCAATTGGGAGTTAATCTTCCAGATGATTGCGTCATTGACAGAATTCTCCAATCACTGCCACCAAGCTACAAGAGCTTCGTGATGAACTATAATATGCAAGGGATGAATAAGACTATTCCCGAGCTCTTCGCAATGCTAAAAGCTGCGGAGGTAGAAATCAAGAAGGAGCATCAAGTGTTGATGGTCAACAAGACCACTAGTTTCAAGAAAAAGGGCAAAGGGAAGAAGAAGGGGAACTTCAAAAAGAACGGCAGGAAAGTTGCTACTCACACTAGTAGAAAACGGACCATTAGTACCGGTTTGTAAGGGCCTTTAGTGCCGGTTATGGAACCGGCACTAACATTTCGGCACTAAAGCCCCCCCCCCCCTTTAGTACCGGTTCGGCACGAACCGGTGCTAAAGTGCCACCACGTGGCGTGAGCTCGCGCCCTGGTACGGGGGACCTTTAGTACCGGTTGGTGTTACCAACCGGTACTAAAGGTTTTTTTTTTGAATTTTTTTTTGAAAATTTTGGAATTTTTTTTTGTTTTTTTTATTTTTAATTTTTCTGAATTATTTGATGATTTAGTCTTTAATCACCTCTCTTAACTGCTCAAGTGTGGATCACTCATTCCAAATCATTTAACTTCCCGACCGGTCACCCATCCCTCTCACTACTCCAGCCCGAGCACGCTTAACTTTCAGGTTCTATTCTCCTTCGTTTCCGAGTCTGCACTTGTTGTTTTCCTGACAATAGTAAGATGTCAATCCTATTAACCTTCAGGAATTTTGCTTGAGCATGAAGTAACACATTTCACTGTTTGAGTTTGAAACTATTGTTTTACAAAACAATAATTATTTAGTAACACTAATATTTCTTGAATAATTAGTTTGACCATTGTTTGACCACAGTTTGACCATAGTTTGACCAGATTTGACCAAAATTGAAATAACTAAAATAATTATTTAGTAACACTAATATTCTAGAATAATTAGTTTGACCATTGTTTGACCACAGCTTGCCCACTGTTTGAATTTTTTTCAATTTTTTCCACTCTAGATCTTAAAAGGCCCGTAACTTTTTTTCTATTAGGTTTTTGAGGATTTTGCAAATGTTTAACGGGGTTCCCCTGGTTAAATTCGGATGTAACTTTTCACGTAGATGATTCTTCATATAAAAAACTTTTTCATCCGAGTTAGTATTCAAAAGTTATGCCCATTTTTACAAATTTCAGAGAGATTTTGCAAATAAAGTCAAAATTCACATTTGCAAATTTTACCAACAACTAGACCACATATCACATGAGAAACTTATTTTCTTTTATTTTTTTTGACATTTCCATTATTTTCTTATATTT